>NC_069507.1:262697524-262935024 GCF_027579735.1 Bombina bombina | reverse complement strand
CGGCTAACGCCAAACTCTAAATCTAGCCGTAAGATAGCTACAATGTAACTATTATTTATATTGTAGCTATCTTAGGGTTTATTTCATATTGAAAACACTTTGGTAGCCCAGCACCACTGTCAGGTGCAAGCCAAAAGGGTGCTGTAATCCCTTGAATACTCACAAGTCCATAAAGAGGCAGCACCTTTAAAGCACATAAAAGTCTTTATTTCCACATACTGGGGTTAAAACAGTGACGTTTCAGGTACACAACCCTTAATCATACCATATGATTAAGGGTTGTGTACCCGAAACGTCACTGTTTTAACCCCAGTATGTGGAAATAAAGACTTTTATGTGCTTTAAAGGTGCTGCCTTTTTATGGACTTGAGGGTTTATTTTATAGGTAAGTATTTAGTTTTAAATAGGAATAATTTTTTTAATGCTAGGAATATTTATTTAGATTCATTTAAATTATATTTAAGTTAAGGGGTGTTAGGGTTAGGGTTAGACTTAGGTTTAGGGGTTAATCAATTTAATATAGTGGCGGCGACATTGGGGGTGGCAGATTAGGGGTTAATAAATGTAGGTAGGTGGCGGCGGTGTAGGGGGGGGCAGATTAGGGGTTAATAAATATAATGTAGGTGGCGGTGAGCTCTGGGAGCAGCGGTATAGGGGTTAATATATTATTAGATTTGCGGCGGGGTCTGGGAGCGGCGGTATAGGGC
This sequence comes from Bombina bombina, assembly GCF_027579735.1. NCBI lineage: Eukaryota > Metazoa > Chordata > Amphibia > Anura > Bombinatoridae > Bombina > Bombina bombina. The sequence goes on along the minus strand of NC_069507.1, from coordinate 262,934,317 downwards.
TTAATATATTTATAATAGTTGTGGCAGGGTCCGAGAGTGGCTGTATATGGGTTAATATATTTATTAGAGTTGTGGTGGGCTCCGGGAGCAGCGGTGTAGGGGGTAAACAGTATAGTATAGTGTGGGTGTTTAGTGACAGGGTAGCAAGAAAGCTGTAAAAAAGCTAAAGAGCAGCAAGATCTATGACTGTTAGTTAACAACAGTCCGCTGCTCATCGCTCCGTACTTGGTGCGTGGCTTTTTGACAGCTTTTTTGATAATTTTGGAGAACGTATTCAGGTCAGCGATGTTAGGCGATCTTAGGCGAGCGTATTGGTGCCGTCGAATGCAGGTAAGTTGACAGCTTGATAACTAGAGGCCCAAGTGTGTTTGTCCGAAACTGTCATGCACAGTAAAAACTATGTGCAAGGACAAACACACTTGGCCTACCTCACCTGGCATCTGTTGTAAAGTGGACGTGGCCGGATGGGGCGTGATGTGGGCATGGCCGGGCATGGGCATGGCTGGATGCGGCATGGACGGGGCCTGATGCGCCGTGAGAGATAGAGAGCTCGAAGAGGGGGGATATAGAAAGCAGAAGAGGGGGGTAAAGAGAGGGGGAAGAGACAGCAAAAGAGAGGGGGAGAGACCAAAAGAGGGGCATAGAGAGAGCAAAAGAGAGAGAGCAAAAGAGAGGGGAAGAGAGAGCAAAAAGAGGGGGAAGAGATAGAGCAAAAGAGAGGAAGAGAGACAGCAAAAGAGAGAGGGGAGAGAGAGCAGAAGAGGGGGAGAGAGAGAGTATAAAAGAGGGGGAGAGAGAGCACAAAAGATGGGGAGAGAGAGCTCAAAAGAGAGGAGGGAGAGAGAGCATCAAAGAGGGGGAGATAAAGAGCTCAAAAGAGGGGGGAGAGAGCACAAAACAGGGGGAGAGAGAGCAAAATAGGGGAGAGAGAGCAAAAGAGGGGAAAAGAGAGCAAAAGAGGGGGAGAGAGAGAGCAAAAGAGGGGGGGAGAGAGCAGAAGAGGGGCGGGGAAGAGAGCGCAAAAGAGAGGGGGGAGAGAGAGGGAGCAAGGGTTGGAACCGCAGTACTTAAAAAAATTGGCCCATGTACAGGGGCTTTAGGACTAGTTCTATTACAGGTAAAAGAGTTGATTACTTTGGGGCAATGCCCCGCAAAAAGCCCTTTTAAGGGCTATTTGTAATTTAGTATAGGGTAGGGATTTTTTATTATTTTGGGGGGCTTTTTTATTTTATTAGGGGGATTAGATTAAGTGTAATTAGTTTAAAAAAAAAATCTAATTATTTTATTATTTTCTGTAATTTAGTGTTGTTGTTTTTTTGTACTTTAGATAATTTTTCTTAATTGTATTTAATTGTATTTAGTTTAGTAAATGTATTTAATTATAATGTAGACTTAGATGTACAGGGGCTTTAGGACTAGTTCTATTATAAAGCAGCCCCTGTTTAAAGAGTACACTGATATTTTTTTTTACCTTTCATTATTCTTTAGAAAACATAACTGATTTTTCCATTTCTTCTGTTTACAGATCAATTCCATCTATAAGAAAGAAAATTGCTTTTGCAGAGTCTGATAACCAAATCCTGAGTTACACATAATTATACCATTATTTAATCCAAATTCCAATGAGCTTGCTGATATTTTACATGAGAATTCTCTTTTAAAGAAATGAATCAAGTGAGATAAGAAATAAAGTCTGATGTTAAAAGAACATGCGTACCGCTGTGTATAGATAATAACATGGTTGTTATAAGGTTATGTGTGAATAAAGTCATGTATGGAATATATGTATGTATGATCAGTAATGAATATCATCTTACAAATGAAAGTCCTGTGCCTACCCTTGTTGTAGGAGTAGAACACTTTAGCCGTATATCTGTGTAACCATCACAGTCTTCAGTGGGAGGATGTTCTCTGTAGTGCAACCTGACTCTAGAAGACTAAGAGGACTGAAGTGAGTATATTGTAGGCTGACTAGATTTACCATTGGTGTTGAGCCGCAGCACCCTATATCTACTACATCTTTCTAGGCCAAAGGCTATGGTGGGCTCCCATTACAACAGAGCCTTTACTGGCCATCTGCAGAAGCTGAGTAGCAAACCATAAAAAGAGGAGCTGCTTCTCTGTGACTGAGTCACCCCTTGCACTTAGTAACAGAGAATATGCAGGTGCGCAGCCACCCTGTGCAAATAATGTGTGAGACTTTCCCTACAGTAACACTGAGATGGCCATCATGGAAACTTCCCAACCATAATGTAAAGGTAAAGCCATATGCTGTCCTTAAATTGTGAGCTTGTTTAAGCAGGGGGTTCACAGAGGGCGCAGACATGAGGTGGAAACCTCTGAAATTTCTCTTTCTTTTATTCTTTCTTCAAATCAGGGAACCAACAATAACGATATATCTTGTTCTATAGCCCGTTACCACCCCAGGAAATAGCTTGTTCTATAGCCAGTTACCACCCCAGGAAATAGCTTGTTCTATAGCCAGTTACTACCCCAGGAAATAGCTTGTTCTATAGCCCGTTACTACCCCAGAAAATAGCTTGTTCTATAGCCAGTTACTACCCCAGAAAAAATATTTTGTTCTATAGCCAGTTACTACCCCAGTAAATAGCTTGTTCTATAGCCAGTTACCACCCCAGGAAATAGCTTGTTCTATAGCTAGGGTTACCATACTTTTTAGAAGTGAAACTGGGACTACCTGGTGCGGTGCCAGTGGGGGTGTGGTCAGGAGCGTGGTCAAGGGGGCGTGGCAATTACCGGTCCTTTTAAATTATATGTGTGTAATGTTTTGTGGATACTCTACCCTTCCTCAGTCAAACAAGTGAATCACACAGTTTAAACAGACCATAACACCACCCCCTAGTGAAAAAGGCACCATTATGCATTATTGCAAATAAATCATTAATCTAAATCTCAGATTCTAAATAATGCCAAACATCAAGCATAATTATCACTTTCATAATTATCAATTTCACAATTTAATATCTGCAGTGTAATATGTGTTTTATGTGTCTAAGGAACAGAGCCAAATACTGATAAGGCATAAATACAACATTGAATGAAAGTAAAAAAGAAACACATACCTGCTAAAGCTGTTTAAGAGGCTACTCTATACCATAATGCAGGAAGATTATAGCCAACATACTATCCTGCATGAAGTAAAGCAAGATCCAGGCCCAAGTAGTACTACAAAATTAAAAAAACACTATGCTGCTCACTCAGCCTATATTACTAAATGTAAACTTTGAAGGACACGAACGTTAAGCTAAGCTGGGCTGTATGTAACAAAGTACCAGCATCCAACTATGCTGGAGAGCCACAGTCCAGTCATTTTGAATAATGTGTCTGGGTTTCAGGTGGTCTGAAACCCGGACACATGATTTGAAACCTGGAGGTGGCAACCCTACTGGGACAGAATGAACAACTGGGTGGGACACTGGGACAGCGCCTCCAAACCGGGACAATCCCAGTAAAAGTGGGACTTCTGGTAAGCCTGTCTATAGCCAGTTACTACCCCAGAAAATAGCTTGTTCTATAGCCAGTTACCACCCCAGGAAATAGCTTGTTGTATAGCCAATTACCACCCCAGGAAATAGCTTGGTATATAGCCAGTTACCACCCCAGGAAATAGCTTGTTCTATAGCTAGTTACCACCCAGGGAATAGTTTGTTCTATAGCTAGTTACCACCCAGGGAATAGTTTGTTCTATAGCTAGTAACCACAGCAGGAAATAGCTTTTTCTATAGCTAGTTACTACCCCAGGAAATAGCTTGTTCTATAGCTAGTTAACACCCCAGGAAATAGTTTGTTCTAGCTTGTTCTATAGCTAGTTACTACCCCAGGAAATAGCTTGTTCTATAGCTAGTTACTACCCCAGGAAATAACTTGTTCTATAGCTAGTTACTACCTCAGGAAATAGCTTGTTCTATAGCTAGTTACTACCCCAGGAAATAGTTTGTTCTAGCTTGTTCTATAGTCAGTTACTACCCCAGGAAATAGCCTGTTCTATAGCCAGTTACTACCCCAGGAAATAGCTTTTTCTATAGCTAGTTACTACCCCAGGAAATAGCTTGTTCTATAGCTAGTTACTACCCCAGGAAATAGCTTGTTCTAGCTTGTTCTAAAGCCAGTTACTTTCCCAGGATATAGCTTTTCTATAGCTAGTTACTACCCCAGGGAATAACTTGTTCTATAACTAGTTACTACCCCAGGAAAAAGTTTGTTCTATAGCTAGTTACCCACGATTGGGCCAGGCTAAAAACAATTGCATGTCAAGGAGGGGGATCAATCCTACAAAACCCAGCAAAAACAGTGGCTCAATGGTGATTAACCCTTTGAAAATATCAGTTACTTATTCAAAAATTGTAATTACAGCACCTATTACAGTGTTGGCATCAATTTCTGTGCCCAAAACTCCATTGGGCCAGGCTAAAAACAATTGCATATCATGGAGGGGGATCTACCCTGTATATATTCATAGTGAAATCAGTAGCACAATGATTATTAACCCTTTGAAATATCAGTTACCTATTCAAAAATAGGAATTACAGCACCTATGCCAGGATTGTCATTCATTGCTGTGCCCAAAACACATGGTCATTAACCCTTTGAAAATATCAGTTACTTATTCAAAATTGTAATATTTGTATTGGTGCCAACGTATGCCCTTTTTACAGTTTGAATATTCAATTGTTGTATAAAGGGAATTCACCTCTGTGTAACTACATTATATGAATCATACTCACCTTGATTGATTACAAATTTTGCGCTATAGAGGGTGCAAAATGAATGCAACAAAAGTTGTGTTATTTCACCCTCAATACCTGCCATTACAAGTTTCATAAATGCCGCCTTGTGCGTGCAATATGGTTGCAATGAGCTCCATACCACACAAAATCCAAGCGCTGCTTTGACGTGCTCGTGCACGCTTTCCCCATAGACATCAATGGGAAGAGAGTGTTAGAAAAAAACTAACATCTGAAGCGTGGAATGAAAAGTTCCTTAACGCAACCCCATTGATGTCTATGGGGAAAAAAGTTACGTTTAAACCTAACATAAATCCCAAGTCTAATCAAACCTAATCTGCCGCCCCCGACATCGCCAACACCTACATAAAGTTATTAACCCCTAATCTGCCGCCCCCAAAATCGCCGCCACCTAAATAAATGTATTAACCCTTAATTTGCCGCTCCCGATATCGCTGCCACTATAATAAAATTACTAACCCCTATTCCCCTGCACCCCAACATCGCCCACACTATAATAAAGATATTAACCCCTATTCCGCCGCTCCCCGACATCGCTGACACTAAAAAAAGTTATTAACCCCTAAACCTCTGGCCTCCCTCATCACAGCCAGTAGGTAAACCTATTAACCCCTAAACCGCCAGCCCCCCACATCGCAAAAAACTAAATTAAACTATTAACCCCTAAACCTAACAACCCCCTAACTTTAAGTTTAAAATAACAATTAACCTAACATAACTATTATACTAAACCATTATACTAAAATTAAAATAACTACAAATTAAAAAACAACTAAAAAATCAATTAAATCTACAATTACAAAAAATAAAAAATACTAAATTACAAGAAATAACAAACACTAAATTACGAAAAATAACAAACAAAATTATCCAAAATAAAAACAATTACACCTAATCTAATAGCCCTTTAAAAATAAAAAAGCCCCCCCAAATAAAAAACCCTAGCCTACAATAAACTACCAATTGCCCTTAAAATGACCTTTTGTAGAGCATTGCCCTAAAGAAATCAGCTCTTTTCCCTGAAATAAATACAAAGACCCCCCCAACAGTAAAACCCACCACCCAACCAATCCCCCCAAAATAAAAAAAACTAACTCTAACAAAAACCTAAGATACCCATGAAAAGGATTATTGGTAGTTTATAGTAGGCTAGGGTTTTTTTATTTGGGGGGGGGGTATTTTTATAGGGCTATTAGATTAGGTGTAATTGATTTTATTTTGGATAATTTCAATTGTTTTTCGTAATTTAGTGTTTGTTGTTTTTTGTAATTTAGTATTTAGTATTTTTTGTAATTTAATTTTTTTATTTCTTTTTTAGTAGGGTTAGGTTTTTTTAATATGCAATTTAATGTATTTAATTGATAGTTATTTTAATTTTAGTATAATAGTAATGGTAGTTTAATTTATAGTTTAAACTTAGTTTTTTTTTTTTATTTCCCAGGTAAGTTTTTATTTATTTTAAGATAGGGATCTTGTAATTTTAATATAAAGTTAGGGTTTGTTAGTTTTAGGGGTTATTAATTTAATTTAGTTTTTTTTGCAATGTGGGAAACTGGCAATTTAGGGGTTAATAGGTTTATTTAGTGGCAGTGATGTGGGAGGCTAGAGGTTTATGGGTTAATAACTTTATTTAGTGGTGGCGATGACGGGGAGGGGCAGAATTGGGGTTAATATTTTTATTATAGTGTGGGCGATGTTGGGGTGTGGTGAATAGGGGTAAATAACTTTATTATAGTGGTGACAATGTTGAGGAGCGGTTGAATAGGGGTTAATAAATTTTATTAGTGGCGGAGATGTCAGGAGCGGCAGATTAGGGGTTAATAACTTTAATATAGTGTTTGCGATGCAGAATATGGGTTAATAGGTAGTTTATGGGTGTTAGCGTACTTTGTAACACTTTAGTTAAGAGTTTATGTAACAGTTTTGCTGCGTAAAACTCATAAATACTGGTCTCAGATTGCGGAACGGATCATGTCGGTATAGACTGTAACGCAAGCATTTTAGCCTCACCGCAAAAATTGTAATGGCAGCGCTATGGAAATTCCATCGAAAAAAGTAATTTTTTTTGAGTGCGGGACTTTGTGTTACAGGCTTACATGCTCGCTGTACAGCTATACTGACAAGACTCGTAATGGCTGCGTTACGTTTTTTACACTGAAATGGACATTTTTTAGTGTTAAAACACAAACGCAAAACTCGTAATCTAGGTGACTCTTATTTAAATATAACCTATATATTTTTTTTTATTTTTTTTTGAGGATAAGAAGGTTTACAAACATGAAATACATGGTACAAACAATGTGAAATTTACGTCATAACTGATATACTGGAATGTACCTGAAAGATAATAGTCCTCTCTATTTTCCTCCACTTTTTAATAATATAGGCCATTCTTAGACCTTAGAAACATGCACCTAGATTACAAGTTTTGCGGTAACAAGGGTGCGGCGCTAATGAGCATTTTTTTTTCTCACCGCTCACTGAAGACAACGCTGGTATTACAGGTTTTTTTAAACCCTGCGTTAGCCGCAAAAAGGTGAGCGTAGAGCAGAATTTAGCTCCACATCTCACATCAATACCAGCACTGCTTAAGTCAGCGGTGAGCTGGCTGAACGTGCTCGTGCACGATTTCCCCATAGGAATCAATGGGGCAGAGCCGGCTGAAAAAAAACCTAACACCTGCAAAAAAGCAGTGTTCAGCTTCTAAAGCAGCCCCATTGATTCCTATGGGAAAATACATTTTATGTCTACACCTAACACCCTAACATGAACCCCGAGTCTAAACACCCCTAATCTTACACTTATTAACCCCTAATCTGCTGCCCCCGATATTGCCGACACCTGCATTTTATTATTAACCCCTAATCTGCTGCTCCGGACACCGCCGCCACCTACATTATCCCTATGAACCCTTAATCTGCTGCCCCCAACATCGCTGACATCTACTTTTTATTTATTAACCCCTACTCTGCCGCCCCCAATGTCGCCGCCACCTAACTACACTTATTAACCCCTAATTTGCCAACGTCGCCGCCACTATATTAAAGTTATTAACCCCTAAATCTAAGTCTAACCCTAACACCCCCTAACTTAAATATAATTTAAATAAATCTAAATAAAATTACTATCATTAACTAAATTATTCCTATTTAAAAATAAATACTTACCTATAAAATAAACCCTAAGCTTGCTACAATATAACTAAAAGTTACATTGTATCTATCTTAGGATTTATTTTTATTTTACAGGCAAGTTTGTATTTATTTTAAATAGGTAGAATAGTTATTAAATAGTTATTAACTATTTAATAACTTCCTAGTTAAAATAAATACAAATATACCTGTAAAATAAATCCTAACCTAAGTTACAATAACACCTAAACCATTAGTTAAACAACTAAACCATTATCCTTACTGTAATAAAATGAATTAAAGAGGCCATCCTGTGGCCAGTGAACAAACCAGAAAATTATCTGTAACACTGAGGTGCTAAAGGGTTACACAATAACATGCAAGGTCTATTGCAGGGCTTAATGGTAAAAAGTAAAAAAATGGCGTTGAGACCTCATTAACATCTATCTATTTACATGAGGCTTTTCAGATGTTTGGAATACTTCCGACATTTTTGGTCATTTTGGATAAACATTTCTTCCACTCGACAGCTCCGGCCGTAAGCCGTGAAGGACCAAAACGCTAAACATACTGTAACAGTATTATTATCATCATGATAATTATGTAAGAAAATTGTAGCTTGTCGTTTTTATTTTTTTTTACAGAAAAAATTATTGTAAATCAAATAAATATTACAAACGTATTCAACATTTTACATTTGCATGTGGTTTCAGAATGTTGGCACCCAGTGCCTTATACAATAAATGTATCTTTAAACGTACAAATTGTCTGTGTGATTATTGCAGATTAGTAACAAAATTCTATCGGCCAGATTACGAGTTTTGCGTTATGAGCGGCTCTGTACTAACTTGCAAGTTATTTCCACCGCTTAAATCACTATAGTGCTGCTATTACAGGTTTTTCAAAAACCCAGCGTTAGCAGGCAAAATGGCAGCTTTGAGCTCCATACCGCACACAAATACCAGCGCTGCTTTGAGCTGGTTTTACGTAATTGTGCACGATTTCCCCATAGACATCAATGGGGAGAGCCGGTTAAAAAAAAAAGCCTACCTGCAATAAAGGAGAGTAAAGCTCCGTAACGCTGCCCCATTGATTCCTATGGGGAAAGAAAAGTTCTGTTTACACCTAACCCCCTAAAATAAACTCTGAGTCTAAACACCCCTAATCTGCTTCCCCCGACATCGCCGCCACCTACCTACACTTATTAACCCCTAATCTGCTGCCCCCAATGTCGTCCCTACCTACATTACACTTATTAACCCCTAATCTGCCGCCCCAACATCGCCGTCACTATACTAAAGTTATTTACCCCTAAACCTAACCCTAAGTCTAACCCTAACCCTAACATAACCCTAACCCTAACACCCACTAACTTTAACATAATTAAAATAAATCTAAATAAAAATTACAATTAATACCTAAATAATTCCTATTTAAAACTAAATACTTACCTATAAAATAAACCCTAAGCTAGCTACAATATAACTAATAGTTACATTGTAGCTGTCTTAGGTTTTATTTTTATTTCACAGCTAAGTTTGTATTTATTTTAACTAGGTAGACTAGTTACTAAAAAGTTATTAACTATTTACTAACTACCTAGTTAAAATAAATACTAACGGCTAGATTACGAGTTTTGCAGTAACAAGGGTGCGGTGCTAACTTGCACGTTATTGTCACCGCTCACTTACATACAGCGCTGGTATTACGAGTTTTTACAAACCCGGCGTTAAAGACAAAAAGTGAGCGTAGAGCAAAATTTTGCTCCACACTTCACTTCAATACCAGCGCTGCTTAAGTGAGTGGTGAGCTGGTGTAACATGCTTGTGCACGATTTCCCCATAGGAATCAACGGGGAGAGCCGGCTGAGAAAAAGTCTAACACCTGCAAAAAAGCAGCGTATAACTCAGTAATGCAGCCCCATTGATTCCTATGGGGAAATAAAATTTATGTTTACACCTAACACCCTAACAAGAACCCCTAGTCTAAACACCCCTAATCTTACACTTATTAACCCCTAATCTGCCGCCCCCGACATCGCCAACACCTGCATTATACTTATTAACCCCTAATCTGCCGCTCCAGATATCGCCGCCACCTACATTATACTTATGAACCCCTAATCTGCTGCCCCCAACATTGCCGACACCTACATTATTTTTATTAACCCCTAATCTGCCATAGCTAGCTTAGGGTTTATTTTTATTTTACAGGCAAGTTTGTATTTATTTTAACTAGGTAGAATAGTTACTAAATAGTTATTAACTATTTAATAACTACCTAGCTAAAATAAATTTAAATTTACCTGTAAAAATAAATCCTAACCTAAGTTACACTAACACCTAACACTACCCTACAATTAAATAAATTAACTAAATTAAAAACAATTAAATAAATTGCCCCAAAGTAATCAGCTCTATTACATGTAAAAAATAAATAAAGGGCATTTGGATGGGCATTGCCCTTAAAAGGGCAGTTAGCTCTTTTGCGGCACAAACCCTAATCTAAAAAATAAAACCCACCCAATACACCCTTAAAAAAACCTAACACTAAACCCCTGAAGATCGACTTACTTTAAAAAAAACTAACACTAAACCCCTGAAGATCGACTTACTGTGCTGAAGACCGGACATCCATCCTCAAGAAAGCGTCAGAAGTCTTCATCTAACCGGGCCGAAGTCCTCAACAAAGCCGGGAGAAGTCTTCATCCAAGCCGGGCGAAAAGGTCCTCCAGACTGGCAGAAGTCTTCATCCAGACGGCATCTTCTATCTTCATCCATCCGACGCGGAGCGACTCCATCTTCAAGACATCCGACGCGGAGCATCCTCTTTATATGGAGTCTTCTTACTGAATCACGGTTCCTTTAAGTGACGTCATCCAAGATGGCGTCCCTTAGATTCTGATTGGCTGATAGAATTCTATCAGCCAATCAGAATTAAGGTAGAAAATATCCTATTGGCTGATGCAATCAGCCAATAGGATTGAAGTTTAATCCTATTGGCTGATCCAATCAGCCAATAGGATTGAGCTGGCATTCTATTGGCTGATTGGAACAGCCAATAGAATGCCAACTCAATCCTATTGGCTGAAAGACTCGTAATACCGGCGGTAGTGAAAATGCAGCGTTATGAGGCTTTTTCACTCATAATGCAAAAGTTGTAATCTAGCCGTATGTCCGTAAGGATAATTCGGTTCATGCATCACTTCAAGCCAAATATAAGATAACATATATAATAAGGTGTGAACCAAGATACAGATTCTAAAGTGGTACTTAGTTCCATTCAAATAGATATATTCCCCTAGTCCTGCTGCGTGCCCCCCTAGGGAGTCTGTGTCATTTACTCTCTACCCCACTAGCCGGTTGGTCCCCCACATACCTGTTAGCTTGAATGGTGTTTGCAATCATTCCACTGTACCTAGGCCTGATGTCCCCCTAGGTGTATTGTTCTATGTGGCTCTGTATTTTGTGTAAGTAGTTTGATGGTAGGGGTATAGGCATGGTCTGAGGTAGGTACAACAGTCTAGGTAGTACGTTCATTTTGATCACGTTAATAAGACCCACCCAGGATATCGTTTTGTTTTTCCAATTAGAGAGGTCGGCAGTGAGGTGGTGTTCTAGTTGTTTGTAGTTGGCCTGGAATACCTCCTGCTGGTCTGGGGATAGATATATTCCCAGATATTTCATTTTGGATTGCTGTACTCTTAGGTGGCAGTCCTGTAATTCCCTGAGGAGCATCTCAGGGTTATATGTAATGTTCAGCAATTCTGATTTTGCTAAATTAAGGTAAAAATTTGAGACATTCCCGTACAACCTGAAGATCTCCAATGTTTTGGTTAAGGAGACATCTATGTTAGTTAATGTGAGTAGAATGTCATCTGCGTATACGGCAAGCTTATGTTCGCAGGTTTGAATGGTAATTCCTGAAATTTGGGTATCGTATTGGATTTTTTGGGCTAGGGCTTCTATTGTGATGGCAAAGAGGGTTGGGGAAAGGGGGCAACCCTGACTTGTGCCATTTCGGATAGAGAATTTCTCTGAAATTAGGCCATTCACCTTGACCCGCTCAGTTGGTTTTTGGTATAGCGTGAAAATTCGAGCCATAAAGGTTGTGCTAAAATTCATCTTATGTAGGACTGATTTTAAAAATTGCCAATGGACTCTATTGAATGCCTTTTCAGCATCCGTAGAGACTAGGACTAAGGGAATGTGACGCAGTTGTGTACAAGATATTAACTGCAGAGCCTTCAGCCTCTCAGCCAGGTACAAAGCCCACCTGGTCCGGATGTATCAATTTGGGGAGGAATTTGTTGATTCTGGAGGCAATGAGCTTAGCATATATTTTAATATCCGAATTTAAGAGTGAAATGGGTTGGAAGTTCTCTGGCTTGTCTGGGTTTTTCCCCAGTTTGGGGAGAACAGTAATGTGTGCCTCTAACATTCTGTCCATAAAACCATTTCTATTTTAGTAGTGAGTTAAAATGGGACGCTAAAGGGGCCAACATGTGGTGCAGGTATGTATTTTAATATTTTATACCTAACCCGTCCGGGCCTGGGCTTTTGCCCTTAGGCATACTTTTGATGGCTATCTTTATTTCCTCTGGGGTGATTGGGGAATCAAGAAATTCACAGCTAGATTACGAGTTTTGCATTAGGAGGGGTGCGGTGCTAACGAGCAGTTTATGCTCACCACTCACTTACAGACAGCGCTGGTATTACAGGTTTTTACAAACCCGACGTTAACCGCAAAAAAGTGAGTGAAGAGCAAAATTTAGCTCCACATCTCACCTCAATACCAGCGCTGCTTACGTTAGTGGTGAGCAGGTAATCTGCCGCCCCCAATGTCGCCGCAACCTACCTACACTTATTAACCCCTAATCTGCCGCCCTCAACATCACCACCACTATATTAAATGTATTAACTCCTAAACCTAAGTCTAACCCTAACCCTAACACCACCTAACTTAAATATAATTACAATAAATCTAAATAAAATTACTACAATTACCTAAATTATTCCTATTTAAAACTAAATACTTACCTATAAAATAAACCCTAAGATAGCTACAATATAACTAATAGTTACATTGTAGCTATCTTAGGGTTTATTTTTATTTTACAGGCAACTTTGTATTTATTTTAACTAGGTACAATAGTTATTAAATAGTTATTAACTATTTAATAACTACCTAGTTAAAATAAAGACAAATTTACCTGTAAAATAAAACCTAACCTATGTTACACTACCACCTAACACTACACTATAATTAAATTAATTCCCTAAATTAAATACAATTAATTACAATTAAATAAAATTATCTAAAGTATGAAAAAAAACACTAAATTACAGAAAATAATAAAATAATTACAAGATTTTTAAACTAATTACACCTACTCTAATCCCCCTAACAAAAAAAAAAAAGCCCTACCCTACACTAAATTACAAATAGCTCTTAAAAGGGCCTTTTGTGGGGCATTGCCCCAAAGTAATCAGCTCTTTTACCTGTAAAAAAAAAAGTACAAATACCCCCAACATTAAAATCCACCACCCACACAACCAACCCTACTCTAAAACCCACCCAATCCCCCTTAAAAAAAAAATAACACTAACTCCTTGAAGATCACCCTACCATGAGACGTCTTCGCCCAACCGGGCAGAAGTGGTCCTTCAGACGGGCAGAAGTCTTCATCCAAGCCGGGCAGAAGAGGTCCTCCAGACAGGCAGAAGTTGTCCAGACAGGCAGAAGTCTTCATCCAGACGGCATCTTCTATCTTCATCCATCCAGCGTGGAGCGGGTCCATCTTCAAGACATCCGATGCGGAGCATTCTCTTCATCTTTAGTCTTCTTACTAAATGATGGTACCTTTAAGTGACGTCATCCATGATGGCGTCCCTTCAATTCAGATTGGCTGATAGAATTCAGCCAATCAGAATTAAGGTAGAAAAAATCCTATTGGCTGATGCAATCAACAAATAGGATTGAGCTTGCATTCTATTGGCTGATTGGATCAGCCAATAGGATTTTTTCTACCTTAATTCCAATTGGCTGATAGAATTCTATCAGCCAATTGGAATTGAAGGGACGCCATCTTGGATGACGTCACTTAAAGGTACCATCATTTAGTAAGAAGACTCCGGATGAAGAGGATGCTCCGCGTCGGATGTCTTGAAGATGGACCTGCTCCACGCTGGATGGATGAAGATAGAAGATGCCGTCTGGATGAAGACTTCTGCCTGTCTGGAGGACCTCTTCTGCCTTGCTTGGATGAAGACTTCTGCCCGTCTAGAGGACCACTTCTGCCCGGTTGGAAGACGTCTCACGGTAGGGTGATCTTCAAGGGGTTAGTGTTAGGTTTTTTAAGGGGGGATTGGGTGGGTTTTAGAGTAGGGTTGGTTGTGTGGGTGGTGGGTTTTAATGTTGGGGGGAATTTGTACTTTTTTTTGCAGGTTAAAGAGCTGAATACTTTGGGGCAATGCCTCGCAAAAGGCCATTTTAAGGGCTATTTGAATTTAGTGTAGGGTAGGGCTTTTTTATTTGGGGGGGCTTTTTTATTTTGTTAGGGAGATTAGAGTAGGTGTAATTAGTTTAAAAATCTTGTAATTATTTTATTATTTTCTGTAATTTAGTGGGGGGGGGGGGTTCCGTACTTTAGATAATTTTATTTATTTAATTAATTAATTAATTGTATTTAGTTTAGGGAATTTATTTAATTATAGTGTAGTGTTAGGTGTAATTGTAACTTTGGTTAGGTTTCATTTTACAGGTAAATTTGTCTTTATTTTAACTAGGTAGTTATTAAATAGTTAATAACTATTTAATAACTATTGTACCTAGTTAAAATAAATACAAAGTTACCTGTAAAATAAAAATAAACCCTAAGATAGCTACAATGTAACTATTAGTTATATTGTAGCTAGCTTAGGGTTTATTTTATAGGTAAGTATTTAGTTTTAAATAGGAATAATTTATTATATTGTAGTAATTTTATTTAGATTTATTGTAATTATATTTAAGTTAGGGGGTGTTAGGGTTAGGGTTAGACTTAGGTTTAGGAGTTAATACATTTAATATAATGGCGGCGACTTTGTTGGCGGCAGATTAGGGGTTAATAAATGTAGGTAGGTGTCGGCAATGTTAGGGACGGCAGATTAGGGGTTAATAATATTTAACTAGTGTTTGCAATGCGGGAGTGCGGCGGTTTAGGGGTTAATATATTTATTATAATGGCGGCGATGTCCGGTTCGGCAGATTAGGGGTTAAACATTTTATTTTAGTGTCTGAGATGTGGGGGGGGGGGGGCTCAGTTTAAGGGTTAATAGGTAGTTTATGGGTGTTAGTGTACTTTTTAGCACTTTGATTAAGAGTTTTATGCTACGGCGTTGTAGTGTAATACTCTTAACTACTGACTTTAAAATGTGGTACCAGGCTTGACAGGAGAGGGTTTACCGTTCACTTTTTGGCAGACTCGTAATACTGGCGCTATGCAAGTCCTATTTAAAATATAGGATATGCAATTGACGTAAGCTGATTTGCGGTATTTCCGAGTTTGGCCCAAAAAGTGAGCGGTGAGCCTGTCATTTCAAGATTCGTAATACCAGCGGGCGTTAAAAAGCAGCGTTGGGACCGTCCAATGCTGCTTTTCAAGCCTAATGCACAACTAGTAATCAAAGTGTCAGTTTCTTCCTTGTCTAGGATGCTAAGCTTCAAATCAGATAAGAAATTATCTATTTTAGCCTGCCGACAATCGTTGTGGAGATTGTACAGGGTCTCATAATATTGTCTGAATGTCTCTGCAATGTTAATGCTGTCTTTGTGTATGTGTCCTGTAGTGTCTGATAGTGTGTGTACATGTGTGTTCAGTTGCTTCCGTCAAAGCGCTTTAGCCAGAGAAGAGCCAGCTTTGTCATTGATGTCAAAATATTTTTGTTGTAAAATTGTGGCTTTGCGTTGATAGTCTTTGACTAGGTGGTTGTTAAGGTCAGTTTTTGCTTTCGTTAGGGATTCCAAGATGTCAGTAGAGGTGTTTTTTTTTATGTTCTGATTCCCAATATCTAATTTGGAATAACCTAGAGTTTATGAATTGCCGCTTGTTTTTAATTTCCCTCACCTTATGCTTTAGGAATTCCCCTCTTATTACACATTTGTGTGCCTCCCATAAGGTGGTTGACTTCGTGTCGCCAGTGTCATTTTCCCTGAAATAATGGCCTAGCACCATATCTATGTCCAGTTTTATCAAAGGGTCGTCTAGCATGAAGTCGTCCAGTCTCCACATAAATGGTTGTGTGGGTGTGTTCGGTCAAGTAAGTGTACACTGTACTGGTGCATGGTCAGTCCACGTGATAGGTAATATAGTGGAGTATTCAACCATGGAGAGTCCTATCTGATCAGAGATCAGGTAGTCAATTCTGGTAAAGATATGGTGCGGATGTGAATAAAAAGTGTAATCCCGGTTTGATTGATGTTTAGACCTCCATATATCATGTAGTTTAAGCTGTTGTAGACAAGATTGTATGACTTTTATAACCTTTTGGGTGTTGGTTCTGCCCAGAGATGTGTCAAGGGCCAGGTCTAGCGCAGATTAAAATCTCCTCCCAAAAACAATACCCCTTTAGCGTGTTCCAGCAACAGTCGGGTTACCTGCCTAAAGGTTATGTGTTGGTCTTGATTGGGCAAATATACATTTGCTAGTGTTGCATATGAATTGAACAATAGTCCCACAACTATTAAATATGACCCGTTAGGGTCCTTTACTATGTGTGTTGGTTGGAAGAGTATCGTGTTGCTAAGGAAGATACCCACTCCACCTCTCTTTGTGTTACCTGAGGCCAGAAACAAGGTCTTGTATCTGCTACTAAATGATTTAGGTTCTCTCCCTTTTTTAAAATGTGTTTCCTGTATGTAAAGTATGTCCCCCTTGTCTTTGTACAGCTGATTGAAGACAATCAATCTTTTTTCTGGGCTATTAAGCCCTTTGGCATTAATTGTTATCAATGTAAGGGGACGCGGTTGAGGAAGAGCATTGTCAGTCATATTGAGGTGAAGGCGTTGTGTACTCAGGTGTGCCGAGATTATAACTATGTAATGATTCTGGGAGCCTACAGGTGCCTAAAGCATCAGTGGGATGCTACAGGGAACGCTCTGGTGTCTATCTCTGCTGTATCCAGCTGTGGCAGGTTAAGAAGGGGGCACAGGCAGTCAAGAGGTGTATGTTATGTGAGAGTAGGTAAGGAATAGGAGTGTGAGCAATACTGCGTAACAAATCTGTCTAGTTAGATATCATCAAAAAATATTATATTAACTATGTAGTAACAAACCTACCAACACAGTGAACAGTAAATGCAATAATCAGGGCAGTATCCCTGCCCCCAAACCCAAATAAGTGAAAGATAAACATGTATATAAAAAAAGGTTACAACCTTAAGCCATAGTATGTCAGCGAGAGTCCCCTCTATCAGGCAAGTGTAGACAATCAATCAGTGGGCAGTCCAGAGTCCAGAGTTTCTGTTGTGTTGCCCGCCTTGGGCATACGTCTTTCGATATCTGGGCCTTGTGTCCCCTCTGCTGTTAGCTGTGCTCTGGCCACAGGTGGGTAATGTTTAGAGTTTGTGGTCCTGTTATGTCTTGGTGGTGAGATGGAGCGTCACAAAAGTGGGGAAGGTCCGCTTTGGTCTTGTAGACTGCCTTGATATTTCCTCTGGTCGCTATTATACTGACTGGGAATCCCCATCTATA
The DNA here is from genome assembly GCF_027579735.1 of Bombina bombina. Taxonomy (NCBI): domain Eukaryota; kingdom Metazoa; phylum Chordata; class Amphibia; order Anura; family Bombinatoridae; genus Bombina; species Bombina bombina. The sequence goes on along the minus strand of NC_069507.1, from coordinate 262,916,688 downwards.
AACAATATTCTCTTCTCTTAGAACGGTTGTAATATAATTGAGGTCTCTCCTCTTTTGGAGAGTGCTCGGCTGAGATCCATGAAAATTTGTATGCGGTTGCCAGTGTGAGTGATGTCTTGTTTCTGCCTGGAGTGCTTTAGGATTTCTTCCTTATCTTTGAAATGGAGCAGCTTGACAATTACATCTCTCGGTGGTGCTTTGGGCGGGGGTTTGGCGCAAAGTGCTCGGTGTGCTCTTTCAAAAATTAAATCTGGTGCGCCATTATCCCCATTGACTGTCCCAAATAATGCCTGGAGACAACCTTCCAGTGCTGCTGGCTGTATAGTCTCCAGTATTCCACGGACCAGGAGGTTGTTCCTCCCCCCTCTGTTGTCCAGGTCCTCTACCTTCTCTAGCAGGTGGTGGATAGTCTTGTCTAGATCGTAAACCAAGCAGGACATATGTTGGATATCATTATCCATAGTGTTGTGGCTCTCTTCTAAGGTGCCGACCCTTTGCATCACTCTTATCAAATCTCTTTTCAAATCGACATACCAAGTTTTGACCTCAGACATGATTTCCTTGATGTCATCTTTAGTGCAGAGATGTAGTAAATCTTCTTTACTGAAACCTGGTGTGCCAGGGGTGAGGTTGGAATGTGCTAGTGAAGTTTCCAGCTGTGCCGCGTTGATTGGGGCAGTGGGAGAAGGGGCCAAGCTGGCGTCAGCTGGTTTTAAAAATTGCTGTAACATCCTAGAACCTGGTGTGCTATACGGTTTGTTGGATTTGCGGCCCGGCATGCTTTTTAGGTTATAGGCTTACAGGGTAGTATAGATAATATAATGTGCACTATTATGGTAGTGCTGGGGGGTCAGTAGATGGTCAATCTGAGTCTTGTGGTTAGGTGATGTTATGTGAAACACACAGCTGTGGAAGTGGGTTGCTGTAATAACTGGGCCCACCTCTGCCAAATATGCCACATAACATATATTAAAGCCTGTAGGTGTTGAAAGGTAGGTTCTTTGCAAGCTTGTGGCTGATTTATCAGAATATCCCTCTGTATGTGGGTGCTCCTCCCAGCTTCAGTGTGTTGGGTGTCCCCTTTGCAGCTAGTTGTATTCCAGCAGCTCTTCTAAGTATAAATGTCCCTCTTTGCTGTTTAAGTATATTTATTAGTCCCCTTTTTATTTATTTAATGTTTTTATTTATTTTATTATTATTTCCCCCCCCCCCTTTATTATCATTTTCCCCCCTTCCTTCTCCCTCTTCTGCAGTTGTGGCCCAGGAAAAAGTTATTAGGGGTATAATAAGAGGCTGGATCCCGCCTGCAGCTTGTCAGGCACTGCAAAGTAATTTATTAGTGCTGACCAGCCAGCGGAGTCCCTCCTGTGACCTGCACAGCAAAAGGATTAGTGTTTACTTAATTTGTGTGTTAGGCAATACTCACTCAGGACCGTGTGTCAGACTCGCCTGCTTTATTCTATGTGTGAGATTGCCATGCAGTCCTTCCGGTACAGGCCTCCCCTCTGACCACACCGGTGCCTCCTGCGATACTGCACTAAGAGCGTGCAGATGAGTGGACAGCTCCGTTTCTCCTGGTCTGTGTGTGATCTCCTGCTGCCCACTTGCAATGCGGTGTCACTGATGGTCTGGCTGGGACCCGGTGACAGGTAGCGTTTGTGTGGATCTGCCGGTTCTTGCCGTGCTTGTGATGGGGCCCCTTCCGGTGCCTTTAGATGTTAAGGGTGATGGGGGATTCTCTCAATATCTTATTTACAGGGTTATTTGGCTTTGTGTAAGGGCTTGGATGGCGTGGGCTTAGGAGCTCTTTACTTACACAACCATTTCCCTGCACGGCCAGGCTCTGCCCCCATAACCTATATTTTTATTTTAAAATTAATTTAAAGCAGTCTGACAAAAAAAAATTGAATAAGAAACCAACTTCCATGAATAAGAAACAGAATTTCACAATTAAGAAACAGCTTGAATAAAAAAAACAACTTCCGTGTCATGCTCTTCCTGTGGATTGCAGCTTTCTTTGAGTTGTAACTGTTTAAATGCATATGGATTAAATTAAAGGGTCCAACACTTCTGTGCACCAACTGGTACCCATCAGTCATTAGGGTGAAGCCTGAGGGTGGGTTTGCATGTGGTTTGGAAGGGTCCTGGGCCTGGTTAGACAGAGTTGTGTGTTAGTTAGCCACTGTATAACTTGCCTTACATAAACCTTAAGTTTAAACCATGCTCATACTGTTTTATTGTTATCACTGCTTGTGTTGAAATTATTTATTATGTTCCTGTTTGGGAGACCAATTCTTGCCCTGGATGCCCAGTCAGGTGGAGGCACTGCCACAGTCATGTACCTCAACTCCCAGACAGGGCCGCCACTAGAAATTTTGGGGCCCCTGACTTAACCATTGATCAGGGCCCCCCCCTTTAACATGTGCAATTTTTGACTAATGCCTAGATTTAGAGTTTTGCGTTAGAAGGGGTGCGTTAGCTACGCATGTTTTTTTCCCCCGCACCTTTTAAACAACGACGCTGGTATTTAGAGTTCTCAGAAGGGCTGCGTTAGGCTCCAAAAAAGGAGCGTACAGGCATATTTACCGCCACTGCAACTCTAAATACCAGCGTTGCTTACGGACCCGGCCAGCTTCAAAAACGTGCTCGTGCACGATTCCCCCATAGGAAACAATGGGGCATTTTGAGCTGGAAAAAAACCTAACACCTGCAAAAAAGCAGCGTTCAGATCCTAACGCAGCCCCATTGTTTCCTATGGGGAAAAACTTCCTAAGTCTGCACCTAACACCCTAACATGTACCCCGAGTCTAAACACCCCTAACCTTACACTTATTAACCCCTAATCTGCCACCCCCGCTATCGCTAACCCCTGCATATTATTTTTAACCCCTAATCTGCCGCTCCGTACACCGCCGCAACCTACGTTATCCCTATGTACTCCTAATCTGCTGCCCCTAACACCGCCGACCCCTATATTATATTTATTAACCCCTAATCTGCCGCCCCCAACGTCGCCGCCACCTACCTACAATTAGTAACCCCTAATCTGCCGACCGGACCTCACCGCTACTATAATAAATGTATTAACCCCTAATCCGCCTCCCTCCCGACTCAAAAACCCTATAATAAATAGTATTAACCCCTAATCTGCCCTCCCTAACATCGCCAACACCTAACTTCAAGTATTAACCCCTAATCTGCCAACCGGACCTCATCGCTACTATAATAAATGTATTAACCCCTAAAGCTAAGTCTAACCCTAACACTAACACCCCGCTAAGTTAAATATAATTTAAATCTAACAAAATAAAATATAAAATTTTAAATAAATTAATCCTATTTAAAACTAAATACTTACCTGTAAAATAAACCCTAATATAGCTACAATATAATGAATAATTATATTGTAGCTATTTTAGGATTTATATTTATTTTACAGGCAACTTTGTATTTATTTTAACTAGGTACAATAGCTATTAAATAGTTATTAACTATTTAATAGCTACCTAGCTAAAATAATTACAAAATTACCAGTAAAATAAAACCTAAGTTACAATTAAACCTAACACTACACTATCAATAAATTAATTAAATAAACTACCTACAATTATCTACAATTAAATCAACTAAACTAAATTACAAAAAAAAACAAAAACACTAAATTACAAAAAAACCAAACACTAAATTACAAAAAATAAAAAAAGATTACATGAATTTTAAACTAATTACACCTACTCTAAGCCCCCTAAAAAAATAACAAACCCCCCCAAAATAAAAAAATTCCCTACCCTATTCTAAAATAAAAATTTAACAGCTCTTTTACCTTACCAGCCCTTAAAAGGGCCTTTTGCGGGGCATGCCCCAAAGAAAACAGCTCTTTTGCATTTAAATAAACATACAATACCCCCCCCCAACATTACAACCCACCACCCACATACCCCTAATCTAACCCAAACCCTTAAAAAACCTAACATTAAGCCCCTGAAGATCTTCCTACCTTATCTTCACCACGCCGAGTATCACCGATCCGTCCAGAAGAGGCTCCGAAGTCTTCATCCTATCCGGCAAGAAGAGGTCCAGAAGAGGGTCCGAAGTCTTCATCCTATCCGGCAAGAAGAGGGCATCTGGTCCGGTTGACATCTTCATCCAGGCGGCATCTTCTATCTTCTTCCATCCGGCGCGGAGCGGGACCATCTTGAAGCAGCCGACGTGGATCCATCCTCTTCTTCCGGCGACTCCCGATGAATGAAGGTTCCTTTAAGTGACGTCATCCAAAAACATGGCGTCCCTCGAATTCCGATTGGCTGATAGGATTCTATCAGCCAATCAGAATTAAGGTAGGAAAAATCTGATTGGCTGATTGAATCAGCCAATCAGATTCAAGTTCAATCGGATTGGCTGATCCAATCAGCCAATCAGATTGAGCTCGCATTCTATTGACTTCAATAGGCAGGCGAACTTTAAAACCCACAAGGACTCTTTCTGGCCACAATAGTAATGGAAAAGTTGTTTCAAGGGGACTAACACCTGGACTGTGGCATGCCCGAGGGGGATCCATGGCAAAACTCCCATGGAAAATTACATAGTTGATGCAGAGTCTGGTTTTAACCCATAAAGGGCCTTAATCACCTAACATTCCTAAAATTTTTTTGAATAACCTGCTTTAAAACATCAGGTATGATGTTGTATCGATCAGGTAGTGTAAGGGTTACGCCCGCTTCCCAGTGACAGACCAAATTCCCCGTGTAACGCACCACAAACAACTGCAAACAGTCCATTTGCACAACCACAAAATAGATAGATTTGATAGATAGATACATCGATTACATAGATCAATTGATGCAATATACATTTGATAGATACAAATTACATAGATCAATCGATGCAATATACATTTGATAGATACAAATTACATAGATCAAAAGATGCAATATACATTTGATAGATACAAATTACATAGATCAATAGATGCAATTTATATTTGATAGATAAGATTGATAGTTAGATAGATTCGATCGATAAATAGATAGATTTGATAGATATATGATTTCCCTGACAGAGTATAACAATAAGACATGCGGTCTGGGACCAGTGGTGTGTAAAGTAGTATTATTCTTAGCAGTTTACTACCTGTTACTCCCCCTATCGGGGGAGGTCTATATGGCCTGCATTTTTGGAACAGGGAGATGGAAGAAGATGATTGGTCTGTCCTCCTACTTCAAATTTGGCCTAAACACAAGTGGCTGTCTCAAATCGGTCCGGTCACGAGATAGATAGATTTGATAGATAGATATACATAGATTTATAGTTAGATAGAATCGATAGAAGATAAATATATTGATTTGATAGATATATAATTACCCTGACAAAGTATAATAATAAAACATGCGGTCTGGGACCCATGGTAGCTAGGTTGTGTTAAGTAGTACTATTCTTAGCACTTTAATACCTGTTACTCCCCCTATCGGGGGAGGTCTATATGGCCTGCATGATTACCCTGACAAAGTATAACAACAAGACATGCGGTCTGGGACCCATGGTAACTAGGTTGTGTTAAGTAGTACTGTTCTTAGCACTTTAATACCTGTTACTCCCCCTATCTGGGTAGGTCTATATGGCCTGCATGATTACCCTGACAAAGTATAACAACAAGACATGCGGTCTGGGACCCATGTTAACTAGGTTGTGTTAAGTAGTACTGTTCTTAGCAGTTTAATACCTGTTACTCCCCATATCGGAGGAGGAGTATATGGCCAGCATGATTACCCTGACAACATGTGGCCTGGGACCCATGTTAACTAGGTTGTGTTAAGTAGTACTATTGTTAGCACTTTAATCCCTGTAACTCCCCCTATCGGGGGAGGTCTATATGGCCTGCATGATTACCCTGACAAAGTATAACAACAAAACATGTGGTCTGGGACCCATGGTAACTAGGTTGTGTTAAGTAGTACTGTTCTTAGCACTTTAATACCTGTTACTCCCCCTATCTGGGTAGGTCTATATGGCCTGCATGATTACCCTGACAAAGTATAACAACAAGACATGCGGCCTGGGACCCATGGTAACTAGGTTGTGTTAAGTAGTACTGTTCTTAGCAGTTTAATACCTGTTACTCCCCATATCGGGGGAGGTCTATATGGCCTGCATGATTACCCTGACAAAGTATAACAACAAAACATGCGGTCTGGGACCCATGGTAACTAGGTTGTTGTAAGAGTATTATGATATCTAGGTAGCATATACACACATTGTATCATTATATACATGTTATTATGTTTAATTACAATGTATCTTAATGTATCTTTTTGTATCTTTCTTATAATCAAATTGTAGCTAGAAGCATTGTAACCTTTATATACACATTACACATGTACTTTTGAACCCTTGAGCTACGTGCAAGAAATCATGCTCATTCAAGCAATTTTAGTTAGGTCAAAGGTAGCTATACATCAGATTAGTGTATTTTGAGATCTTACATTGTTCCTTTGTCCTGTCAGTCATAAATTTACCTAATGTCGCAAGAATATCAGACAAATATGATGTACAACTTACAGGATGCAAGATGGTCTTCCGTATCTTAGAAATCAGCTAATGATTATAGGTTTCAATGTATTTCTGAAATGTATATAACTGGCCATTCTGACGTAATAAAGTTAGAGTTGTTCTGCAAGCATATCCTTGTATGTGTGTTTTGTGAACAGCTCTCCAAGCGCTTGTAATTACACTTTGCAGTGCAGATACCAGAGTCCTGGAGCAGAAGAGAAAAGAGGGCCGTGGTCCTAGGGAAAGCCTCTAACAAATGGTGTCAGAAGCGGTGGCTTGTCAATGGGTGAGTAAACACTTGTTTTGCACTGTTTTTGCTTACCCATTGTCAATCTAGAACCCTATAAGACCAGACCCTCAGGTTATATATATAAAAAAAAAAAAAAGGGGGAATGTGTATGCATATATGTGTATGTTGTGTATGTATGTATATTTAAGGTAATTTTTTATGGTATTTTTGGTTCAAGTGGTTAAAGTCCTCTTGTTTTGGGTTATCAGTCCCATGATTGTGAAAATAGTGTCAGAGGTTAGAGTCCTCTAGTGATACATGGTAAATTAGATCATTTACCGCCACCTGATGGTCCTATGCAAACATTACAGATTGATTTCACACATATGCCTACTGCAAAAGGAGGCATAAAATACTTGCTGGTTATTGTAGACCAATTCAGTAAATGGGTAGAAGCTTTCCCCACAGCAAAAAAAAATGCTAAAACAGTAGCTAAAATTTTGTGTAAAGAAATTATACCTAGGTTTGGCTGCCCTCTACAGATAAATAGTGATAGAGGTACTCCATTTGTCTCTCAAGTAACGCAACAGGTTTGTACTTTGCTGTCCATTGAATGGAAATCATCAGGTCAGGTAGAGAGGATGAATAGAACTATTAAAGAAAAGTTGAGGAAGGGAACTGATGGTACTTTTACTAATTGGCCTGAACATTTACCTGCAGTATTGGCAGAAGTCAGAATGACCCCTAGCGCCACTACGGGTTATTCACCATTTGAAATTTTAATGGGCAGACCCTTTCCTACTCCTTGGTGCAAACATAAAGGTGCTCCTGTGGTAAGGGGAGACCCAATGTGATCCAAGAAGAATATGTTTTGAAACTTGTAGAGAAACTGAACAGTATCTATGGTAATGTATCTTTTTCGTTGCCATCCCCTTCAGGTACACCGACACATCCTTTCAAGCCTGGAGACAAGGTCCTGGTAAAGCGATTGCACAAGAATAAAAGTCTGGATCCTCCTTTTGGACCACCCACAGAGGTCATCGCAGTAACACACACCGCAGTCCTCACAGACGAGAGCCCAACATGGATCCATGCCAGCAGGATCAAGCTATTCCCACAGAATGGAAAGACAGACGCTGGTCCTTCAGTGCCCGTTCCCCAACCCGACGAGCTGTCATCTATGTGTTAATCATAACAGTAATTGTTGGCGCTGCCACTGGCCTAGTGGCTACTGTAGCCATTGGAGTCCCAACCTACAGTTCAAGTTCAATCTCTAGTCCTGGTGCGCCCCTGCACAATGATAATAATGACACCCCAAAAGCCAATATGTTTCACTCCCGCAGGTCAAGAGATCTACATCTCACATCATGGGAAAAAGGCAATACTTTTATTAAAACCACTGTGAACTTATATAAGGTGACTAATAAAACAACACCATGCTGGGTTTGTGGCTATGCTCCTCATGGAGAGAAGTGGGGATATCCATATTATGGTCACCCTCTCAACACTGACGATTTACATCATTTAATTACTTCTCATACTATGTGGAACTTTACATTTAGTAATTCATCTAAAGACTTATCAGAAAAACAAAAAGTACATCTTGTAAATCATGCTAATAATGGCTCCATAATGTCATGGAATCATAATGGTTCTGTTTTTTACCCAGATACTATGAAAACATGGCCCCCAACTGTGTTATTTTCCTACAATGGTGGTTTAATAGATAGAACACGTAACAGTATTGCCATTTGGGATCACACTTATATTTCTCTGTACTATAATGAATCTATAACATTAGATCCAGTACACAAAATCATTTATGTTTGGTATAGACTAACTGTACCTGAAATGATTACTTTTACAGGTGCAACTATCCAAGGTGACCGTCCCTTACGTAAAAATCCATTATGTTCACCTACACCCACTTTACCCTATGGCTATTATTGGTTATGTGAAAAATGGGCTGTAAAAATGATACCATGCACACATTTTTCACCATGCTATTTTGGATATATCATCCCTGCAGTTTGCACTCATAACACACTGCCCAAAGATACAATTCGCCAGTGTAGAAGCACAGCTTTTAGAGACTCATCTGCATCAGGCCTTACATGAAGTCCAAAGTAAAATACATAAATAAGCACATAGTGCTTTTGATGGTTTTGATTGGCTATTTGGTTTTGGCTCATGGATAGGTTCCCTTGGTATGCATATTATTATGGGCATTATTATTGCTATTATTATTATCTTGCTAATATATCTATTGTTTAAGCTTAGTGTATGTGCTATTAACAGAATCACATCACCTAATACTAAATCATCACCACACAATGATCAATATGATCAATCTTACATGGCTATGTTACCTTCTACTTCTTCATTTATCTCCATTCCCCAATACCTGACCATTATCCCACCCCGTTCTCCTAAACGCACTCCTTCCATTGAGCCCACCAAAGACCTTCCACCCTCTCATCCTTCCTACCCTCTTTATCACACCCTCACTCTTAGGTAAACTTTTATTCTTGAGAAAAAAAGAGAGAGCGCCTAATAGTGTAATATCGTCTGGGACCAGATAGATACAATCATTGACAGCATCAGCCAAATGGATACTCACAAAGGGGTTGGCACTCACAGGTAGTGCATACAGGCAGGCTGTCCTTTATACAGCAGTCAGTACGCTGAGTATATGGAATTCATGTCGAAGATAAGAGAGTTGGCACTCGCAAGTAGTGCATTCAGGCAGGCTGACCTTAATACAGCAGTCAGTACGCTGAGAAAATAGGATTCATATCCCTCTGGTTTGTTGTATGGTTGTTTGTAGCTGTTGTCAGCTCGGGCTTGTCCTCGGCACACAGCGTGTGCACTGAATCAGCGTCTATAGCTCAGCTGTTCTTTGATGAGAGGAAAAACTCTGGGTGTGACGTGGGTAATCCAGATGGTATACCTGAAGCTGTGTGATAGCTCAGAGTGTACACAATGTGAAGTGATTGTTAGTCCAATAAAGAAAAAACGTAAAATTAAAAAATATTTAAAACCAAAAAATCTTGAAAAGGAAGTCAGCAAACAAATGCTAGGTGATAATTATTAAAAAAAGGAATTTATTTAGAGCTTAATACAACGCATTTCTCGGCCGATAATGCCCACTGACCATTTCCTCAGGTAAGAACGCCAGTGTGCGGAGGACAAGCCCGAGCTGACAACAGCTACAAACAACCATACAACAAACCAGAGGGATATGAATCCTATTTTCTCAGCGTACTGACTGCTGTATTAAGGTCAGCCTGCCTGAATGCACTACTTGCGAGTGCCAACTCTCTTATCTTCAACATGAATTCCATATACTCAGTGTACTGACTGCGGTATGAAGGTCAGCCTGTCTGTATGCACTACCTGTGAGTGCCAACCCCTTTGTGAGTATCCATTTGGCTGATGCTGTCAATGATTGTATCTATCTGGTCCCAGACGATATTACACTATTAGGCGCTCTCTCTTTTTTTCTCAATTTTACAGATTTTCCGACTCACCACCGGTTTTGGAGTGAAGCAGCCTTATTCATTTGCTGATTTTGATAGTGACTTTATCTATGTTGGTTTCTGTCTGCTGGACATTACAGTGAATATATTCACAGTTACATTCATCCATTGAATATATACTATTTTTCTGTTCTTTTTTGTGAATTTATATAGATTTATACATTTAGGTTAACAGATCTTTTGTTAAAAAATATTATTTTGTAAGATAATGTCACACCACGATTGTATAGAGTAAGACCTTTTTATGTATTGGTTACACCCAACATAGACACTTTTTTGGGGTATTTATTAATATTGGAATATTTTCTTTTTATCACCAGCAACAGATAAAGACAAAATTTTATAGCTATCTTTCTTCGAACTGATCAAAAAAGATACACACATATTTATATATTTTCTAGAAATTTCACTATTTTTTTTAGGCCTAGATTTAGAGTTGGGCGGTAGCCGTCAAAACCAGCGTTAGAGGCTCCTAACGCTGGTTTTAGGCTACCGCCGGTATTTGGAGTCAGTCAGGAAAGGGTCTAACGCTCACTTTCCAGCCGCGACTTTTCCATACCGCAGATCCCCTTACGTCAATTGCGTATCCTATCTTTTCAATGGGATCTTTCTAACTCCGGTATTTAGAGTCGTGGCTGAAGTGAGCGTTAGAAATCTAACGACAAAACTCCAGCCGCAGAAAAAAGTCAGTAGTTAAGAGCTTTCTGGGCTAACGCCGGTTTATAAAGCTCTTAACTACTGTGCTCTAAAGTACACTAACACCCATAAACTACCTATGTACCCCTAAACCGAGGCCCCCCCACATCGCCGCCACTCTATAAAAAAATTTTAACCCCTAATCTTCCGCTCCGTACACTGTCGCCAACTACGTTATCCCTATGTACCCCTAATCTGCTGCCCCTAACACCGCCGACCCCTATATTATATTTATTAACCCCTAATCTGCCCCCCACAACGTTGATGCCAGCTACCTACACTTATTAACCCCTAATCTGCCGTCCGCACGCCGCCGCCAGCTACATTATAGCTATGTACCCCTAATCTGCTGCCCCTAACACCGCCGACCCCTATATTATATTTATTAACCCCTAATCTGCCCCCCACAACGTCGCCTCCACCTGCCTACACTTATTAACCCCTAATCTGCCGAGCGGGCCGCACCGCTATTATAATAAAGTTATTAACCCCTAATCCGCCTCACTCCCGCCTCAATAACCATATAATAAATAGTATTAACCCCTAATCTGCCCTCCCTAACATCGCTGACACCTAACTTCAAGTATTAACCCCTAATCTGCCGATCGGAGCTCACTGCTACTCTAATAAATTTTTTAACCCCTAAAGCTAATTTTAACCCTAACCCTAACACCCCCCTAAGTTAAATATAATTTTATTCTAACGAAATAAATTAACTCTTATTAAATAAATTATTCCTATTTAAATCTAAATACTTACCTGTAAAATAAACCCTAATATAGATACAATATAAATTATAATTATATTATAGCTATTTTAGGATTAATATTTATTTTACAGGCAACTTTGTATTTATTTTAACCAGGTACAATAGCTATTAAATAGTTAAGAACTATTTAATAGCTAAAATAGTTAAAATAATTACAAAATTACCTGTAAAATATATCCTAACCTAAGTTACAATTAAACCTAACACTACACTATCAATAAATGAATTAAATAAAATACCAACAATTATCTACAATTAAACCTAACACTACACTATCAATAAATTATTTAAATACAATATCTACAATTATCTACAATTAAACCTAACACTACACTATCAATAAATTATTTAAATAAAATATCTACAAATAAATACAATAAAATAAACTAACTAAAGTACAAAAAATAAAAAAGAACTAAGTTACAAAAAATAAAAAAATATTTACAAACATTAGAAAAATATTACAACAATTTTAAACTAATTGCACCTACTCTAAGCCCCCTAATAAAATAACAAAGCCCCCCAAAATAAAAAAATGCCCTACCCTATTCTAAATTAAAAAAGTTCAAAGCTCTTTTACCTTACCAGCCCTGAACAGGGCCCTTTGCGGGGCATGCCCCAAAGAATTCAGCTCTTTTGCCTGTAAAAAAAAACACATACAATACCCCCCCCAACATTACAACCCACCACCCACATACCCCTAATCTAACCCAAATCCCCCTTAAATAAACCTAACACTAAGCCCCTGAAGATCTTCCTACCTTATCTTCACCATACCAGGTTCACGGATCGGTCCTCGGAAGTGTTGATCCAAGCCCAAGCGGGGGGCTGAAGAGTGACGTCCATCCTCGGGCTGAAGTCTGGATCCAAGCGGCGGCTGAAGAAATCCATCATCGGGCTGAAGTCGGAAGTCCATCATCAGGATGAATTCTTCTATCAAGCCGCATCTTCAATCTTCTTTCTTCTGGAGCGGAGCAGAGCCATCTTCTTCCAAGCCAACGCGGAACATCCTCTTCAACCGACGCCTACTCGCCGAATGACGGTTCCTTTAAATGACGTCATCCAAGATGGCGTCCCTCGAATTCCGATTGGCTGATATCGGAACAGCCAATAGAATGTGAGCTCAATCTGATTGGCTGATTGGATCAGCCAATCGGAACAGCCAATAGAATGCGAGCTCAATCTGATTGGCTGATTGGATCAGCCAATCGGATTGAACTTGATTCTGATTGGCTGATTCCATCAGCCAATCAGAATATTCCTACCTTAATTCCGATTGGCTGATAGAATCCTATCAGCCAATCGGAATTCGAGGGACGCCATCTTGGATGACGTCATTTAAAGGAACCGTCATTTGGCGAGTAGGCGTCGATTGAAGAGGATGTTCCGCGTCGGCTTGGAAGAAGATGGCTCCGCTCCAGAAGAAAGAAGATTGAAGATGCGGCTTGATAGAAGACTTCATCCCGATGATGGACTTCCGACTTCAGCCCGATGATGGATTTCTTCAGCCACCGCTTGGATCCAGACTTCAGCCCGAGGATGGACGTCACTCTTCAGCCCCCCGCTTGGGCTTGGATCAACACTTCCGAGGACCGATCAGTGAACCTGGTATGGCGAAGATAAGGTAGGAAGATCTTCAGGGGCTTAGTGTTAGGTTTATTTAAGGGGGGGTTTGGGTTAGATTAGGGGTATGTGGGTGGTGGGTTGTAATGTTGGGGGGGGGTATTGTATGTGGTTTTTTTACAGGCAAAAGAGCTGAATTCTTTGGGGCATGCCCAGCAAAGGGCCCTGTTCAGGGCTGGTAAGGTAAAAGAGCTTTGAACTTTTTTAATTTAGAATAGGGTAGGGCATTTTTTATTTTGGGGGGCTTTGTTATTTTATTAGGGGGCTTAGAGTAGGTGTAATTAGTTTAAAATTGTTGTAATATTTTTCTAATGTTTGTAAATATTTTTTTATTTTTTGTAACTTAGTTCTTTTTTATTTTTTGTACTTTAGTTAGTTTATTTCATTGTATTTATTTGTAGATATTTTATTTAAATAATTTATTGATAGTGTAGTGTTAGGTTTAATTGTAGATAATTGTAGATATTGTATTTAAATAATTTATTGATAGTGTAGTGTTAGGTTTAATTGTAGATAATTGTTGGTATTTTATTTAATTCATTTATTGATAGTGTAGTGTTAGGTTTAATTGTAACTTAGGTTAGGATTTATTTTACAGGTAATTTTGTAATTATTTTAACTATTTTAGCTATTAAATAGTTCTTAACTATTTAATAGCTATTGTACCTGGTTAAAATAAATACAAAGTTGCCTGTAAAATAAATATTAATCCTAAAATAGCTATAATATAATTATAATTTATGTAGTAGCTATATTAGGGTTTATTTTACAGGTAAGTATTTAGATTTAAATAGGAATAATTTATTTAATAAGAGTTAATTTATTTCGTTAGAATAAAATTATATTTAACTTAGGGGGGTGTTAGGGTTAGGGTTAAAATTAGCTTTAGGAGTTAAAAAATTTATTAGAGTAGCGGTGAGCTCCGATCGGCAGATTAGGGGTTAATACTTGAAGTTAGGTGTCGGCGATGTTAGGGAGGGCAGATTAGGGGTTAATACTATTTATTATAGGGTTATTGAGGCGGGAGTGAGGCGGATTAGGGGTTAATAGCTTTATTATAGTAGCGACGGCGTGCGGACGGCAGATTAGGGGTTAATAAGTGTAGGCAGGTGGAGGCGACGTTGTGGGGGGCAGATTAGGGGTTAATAAATATAATATAGGGGTCGGCGGTGTTAGGGGCAGCAGATTAGGTGTACATAGGGATAATGTAAGTAGCGGCGGTTTACGGAGCGGCAGATTAGGGGTTAAAAAAATATGCAGGTGTCAGCGATAGAGGGGGCGGCAGAATAGGGGTTAATAAGTGTAAGGTTAGGGGTGTTTAGACTCGGGGTACATGTTAGAGTGTTAGGTGCAGACGTAGGAAGTGTTTCCCCATAGAATACAATGGGGCTGCGTTAGGAGCTGAACGAGGGTTTTTTGCAGGTGTTAGGGTTTTTTTCAGCTCAAACTGCCCCATTGTTTTCTATGGGGATATCGTGCACGAGCACGTTTTTGAAGCTGGCCGCGTCCGTAAGCACCGCTGGTATCGAGAGTTGAAGTTGCGGTAAATATGCTCTACGCTCCTTTTTTGGAGCCTAACGCAGCCATTCTGTGAACTCTAAATACCAGCGGTATATAAAAGGTGCGGCCAGAAAAAAGCCAGCGTAGCTAACGCACCCCTTTGGCCGCAGAACTCTAAATCTAGGCGTTAGTGATCTTTTTTTAGTAACAATTATTCACATATTTTTTGTAAAAGCTCACCACATTGTTTTGTTTTGAATATTATATTAACACTAGCTAATCCAATTTTTTTTTTATCTATTATTTATATACACACACACTGAATTATTGCACATTCTTTTTGTTCATAGTTTTGCGCACCCTATTGTATGTTTATCATACTTTTTTTCTGCAAACTTTTATTCTTTTCTTTCCTCATAATAATCCTGAGGTATATATCAATCTATAAGCTTATTATATGTTATTCTTTCAGAATAAAAGGAGGCATTGTAAGTGTATTATGATATCTAGGTAGCATATACACACATTGTATCATTATATACATGTGATTATGTTTAATTACAATGTATCTTAATGTATCTTTTTGTATCTTTCTTATAATCAAATTGTAGCTAGAAGCATTGTAACCTTTATACACACATTACACATGTACTTTTGAACCCTTGAGCTACGTGCAAGAAATCATGCTCATGCAAGCAATTTTAGTGAGGTCAAAGGTAGCTATACATCAGATTAGTGTATTTTGAGATCTTACATTGTTCCTTGATGTACAACTTACAGGATGCAAGATGGTCTTCCGTATCTTAGAAATGAGCTTATGATTATTAGTGATGTCCCGAACTGTTCGCCCGTGAACGGTTCACGGCGAACATAGCTTGTTCGCGTTCGCGGCTGTGGGCGAACACATGCGATGTTCGATCCGCCACCTATGTGTCATCATTGAGGAAACTTTGACCCGGTATGTCACAGCCTTCTGACACATTAGAGCCAATCAACATCAGACACTCCTTCACAGAGCCTCCCATCTTCTTGGCAGCAGCCATTTTAGAGTCATAACGACCTCGCTTTGGTTATGAGAGGACGTGTTGTTTTTGTGCTGCTGACATTATAGGGAAATACATAGCTAGGCTAGTGTATTTAGTGTCCACTACAGTCCAGAAGGACTCATCTCATCTCTGCTACAAGGACAGCACCCCAAAAAGCCCTTTTTAGGGCTATAATTCGAGCCGTTTTTGTTTGTTTTTTCCGTATTTTTATTAGCTTTTGCCTGGCTTTCAGCCTGTGTGTAAGGCTCACAGCATATGCTGTTGCTGTGATTACTGCCACCACTGATATCTGCCTAACAACATTAGTTTAAATTTAACCAACAAAAATTTTAAATTATTTTTCTAGTGTAATTTATTTTCATTTTCTATCAGGCCTGTGTCACACAGCATATACTCTGGTTCATTGCTCTGTGCCAGCCAGCAGCCACCAGTGGTCATATGTATCCGCTTACAACATTATTTTAAATTTAATAAAAAAACTTTTAAATCATTTTGTTAGTGCAATCTAATTACATTTTCTATCAGGCCTGTGTCTGTCAGGCTCACACAGCATATACTTCATTTTTTTCAGTCTTTTGGTTAATTGCTCTGTGCCAGGCCGCCACCACTCATATCTGCTTCACCTTATTTTAAATTAAAAAAAAAAAAAAAATGTTTTGTTAGTGTAATCTAATATCATTTTCTATCAGGCCTGTGTGTTTTGCTGACTTACAGAGCATGCTGTGTTTAATTGCTGCCCTCCCTAGTCTATGAGCCACGACTCATATGTGTTTAACTTTTTTTTAAATAAAAAAAAAACTTTAAATAATTTTTCTAGTGTAATCTAATTGTATTTTCTATCAGGCGTGTGTGTATCTGACTTACACAGCCTACTGTTTTTAATAGCTGCCCTTCCAAGGCTATCAGCCACTACTCATATGTGCTTAACCTTTTTCTTTAAATTGCCAAAAAGAAAACTTTAAATCATTATGCTAGTGTAAACTAATTTTATTTTCTATCAGGCCTGTGTGTAACTGTCTATCTGACTTACAGAGCATACTGTTGTTAATTGCTGCCCTACGTAGCAGCCAGCCAGTGCGACCACTCATATGTGCACTGCTTAACATTATTTTAATATTAAAATATAAACTTTTAAATTATTTTGCTAGTGTAATCTAACTTAATTTTCTATCAGGCCTGTGTTGTTCTCACTTGTTAAATTGCTGCCCTACCTACCAGCCACGACTCATATGTGCCAGCCTGTGCGCCAGGCCCAACTAGCCAATTAGTGCCACCAATCAAAGTTGTTGTAACAGTATTGAAAACATTGTAAATCATCACTTTTTTGACTGTGAATCTGCAGTCTAGTAGTGCCATTGAATTGCAGTTCCCTCCTGCCTGCCAGCCTGTGTGCCAGGCCCAACTAGACAATTAGTGCCACCAATCATAGTTGTTGTAACAGTAGTGTTAATCTTTAAAATTACAAATTGTTCGATTGTGATTCATCAGTTTGCTCGTGCCATTGAATTGCACTTTCCTCCTGCCTGCCATCCTGTGTGCCAGGCCCAACTAGCCAATTAGTGGCACCAATCATATTTCTTGTAACAGTATCTAAAAATTTTTAAATCCTAATTTTTTTTACTGAATTTCTTCAGTCTCCTAGTGCCATTGAATTGCATTTTCCTCCTGCCTGCCAGCCTGTGTGCCAGGCCCAACTAGACAATTAGTGCCACCAATCATAGTTGTTGTAACAGTATTGTTAATATTTAAAATTAAACATTGTTCGATTTTGAATCATCATTTTGCTTGTGCCATTGAATTGCACTTTCCTCCTGCCTGCGAGCCTGTGTGCCAGGCCCAACTAGCCAATTAGTGGCACCAATCATATTTCTTGTAACAGTAAATAACAAATTTTAAATCCTAATTTTTTTGACTGCAATTCTTCAGTCTCCTAGTGCCATTGAATTGCAGTTTCCTCCTGCCTGCCAGCCTGTGTGCCAGGCCCAATGAGCCAATTAGTGCCACCAATCATAGTTGTTGTAACAGTATTGTTAATATTTAAAATTAAACATTGTTTGATTGTGAATCATCAGTTTGCTTGTGCCATTGAATTGCACTTTCCTCCTGCCTGCCAGCCTGTGTGCCAGGCCCAACAAGGCAATTAGTGCCACCAATCATAGTTGTTTTAACAGTATTGAAATAATTATAAATCATCACTTTTTTGACTGTGAATCTGCAGTATAGTAGTGCCATTGAATTGCATTTCCCTCCTGCCTGCCATTCTGTGTGGCAGTCCCAACTAGCCAATTCGTGCCACCAATCATAGTTGTTATAACAGTATAGAAAAAATTCTAAATCATCACTTTTTTGACTGTGAATCTGCAGTCTAGTCTAGTAGTGCCATTGAATTGCAGTTCCCTCCTGCCTTCCAGCCTGTGTGCCAGGCCGACTTGCCAACTAGTTACACCAATCATAGTTGTTGTAACAGTATTGTTAATCTTTAAAAGTAAAAAATTGTTCGCTTGTGAATCATCAGTTTGCTCGTGCCATTGAATTGCACTTTCCTCCTGCCTGCCAGCCTGTGTGCCAGGCCCAACTAGCCAATTAGTTCCAGCAATCATATATGTTGTAACAGTATATAAAAAATTTAAAACTATAAGTTTTTTGACTGCTAATCTTCAGTCTCCTAGTGCCATTGAATTGCAGTTTCCGCCTGCCTGGCAGCCTGTGTGCCAGTCCCAACTAGCCAATTAGTGCCACCAATCATAGTTGTTTAAACAGTATTGAAAAAATTGTAAATCATCACTTTTTTGACTGTGAATCTGTATATTATTTAAAATAAAATAAAAATATTTTTATTCTGAATCCTCAGTTTGCTCGTGCCATTGAATTGCACTTTCCTCCTGCCTGCCAAGCTGCCAGCCTGTGCGCCAGGCCCAACTAGCCAATTAGTGCCAGCAATCTGATTATTATTCTGAATCCTCAGTTTGCTCGTGCCATTGAATTGCACTTTCCTCCTGCCTGCCAGCCTGTGTGCCAGGCCCAACTAGCCAATTATTGCCAGCAATCCTATTTCTTTTAACTGTATTGAAAAAATTGTCAATCATCACTGTTTTGACTGTGAATCTGTAGTCTCCTAGTGTCCTTGAATTGCATTTTCCTCCTGCCTGCCAGCCTGTGTGCCAGGCCGACTTTTTCAACTAGTTACACCAATCATATTTGTTGTCACAGTATTGTTAATAATTAAAATTAAAAAAAAATTGATTGTTATTCTGAATCCTCAGTTTGCTTGTGCCATTGAATTGCACTTTCCTCCTGCCTGCCAGGCTGTGTGAAAGACCCAACTAGCCAATTAGTGCCAGCAATCCTATTTCTTTTAACTGTATTGAAAAAATTGTCAATCATCACTGTTTTTACTGTGAATCTGCAGTCTCCTAGTGTCCTTGAATTGCATTTTACTCCTGCCTGCCAGCCTGTGTGCCAGGCCGACTTTATCAACTAGTTACACCAATCATATTTGTTGTCAGAGTATTGTTAATAATTACAATAAAAAAAATTTTGATTGTTATTCTGAATCCTCAGTTTGCTTGTGCCATTGAATTGCACTTTCCTTCTGCCTGCAAGCCTGTGTGCCAGGCCCAACTAGCCAATTAGTGCCAGCAATTTTATTTCTTTTAACTGTATTGAAAAAATTGTCAATCATCACTGTTTTGACTGGGAATCTGCATTCTACTAGTGTCCTTGAATTGCATTTTCCTCCTGCCTGCCAGCCTGTGTGCCAGGCCCAACTAGCCAATTAGTGCCACCCATCATATTTCTTTTAACAGTATTGAAAAAATTGTAAATCATCACTGTTTTGACTGTGAATCTGCAGTCTCGTAGTGTCCTTGAATTGCATTTTCCTCCTGCCTACCAGCCTGTGTGCCAGGCCAACTTGCCAACTAGTTACACCAATCATATTTGTTTTTTACAGTATTGTTAATCATTTAAAAATTTTTTTTATTGATTTTTATTCTGAATCCTCAGTTTGCTCGTGCCATTGAATTGCACTTTCCTCCTGCCTGCCAGCCTGTGTGCCAGGCCCAACTAGCCAATTAGTGCCAGCAATCCTATTTCTTTTAACAGTATTGAAAAAATTGTCAATCATCACTGTTTTGACTGTGAATCTGCAGTCTCCTAGTGTCCTTGAATTGCATTTTTCTCCTGCCTGCCAGCCTGTGTGCCCGGCCGACTGGCCAACTAGTTACACCTATCATATTTGTTGTCACAGTATTGTTAATAATTAAAATTAAAAAAATTTAGATTGTTATTCTGAATCCTCAGTTTGCTCGTGCCATTGAATTGCACTTTCCTCCTGCCTGCCAGCCTGTGTGCCAGGCCCAACTAGCCAATTAGTGCCAGCAATCCTATTTCTTTTAACAGTATTGAAAAAATTGTCAATCATCACTGTTTTGACTGTGAATCTGCAGTCTCCTAGTGTCCTTGAATTGCATTTTCCTCCTGCCTGCCAGCCTGTGTGCCAGGCCGACTTGCCAACTAGTTACACCAATAATATTTGTTGTCACAGTATTGTTAATAATTAAAATTAAAAAATGTTTGATTGTTATTCTGAATCCTCAGTTTGCTTGTGCCATTGAATTGCACTTTCCTCCTGCCTGCCAGTCTGTGTTCCAGGCCCAACTAGCCAATTAGTGCCAGCAATCCTATTTCTTTTAACAGTATTGAAAAAATTGTCAATCATCACTGTTTTGACTGTGAATCTGCAGTCTCCTAGTGTCCTTGAATTGCATTTTCCTCCTGCCTGCCAGCCTGTGTGCCAGTCCGACTTGCCAACTACTTACACCAATCATATTTGTTGTCACAGTATTGTTAATAAATACAATTAAAAAAATTTCAATTGTTATTCTGAATCCTCAGTTTGCTTGTGCGATTGAATTGCACTTTCCTCCTGCCTGCCAGCCTGTGTGCCAGGCCCAACTAGCCAATTAGTGCCAGCAATCCTATTTCTTTTACCAGTATTGAAAAAATTGTCAATCATCACTGTTTTGACTGTGAATCTGCAGTCTCCTAGTGTCCTTGAATTGCATTTTCCTCCTGCCTGCCAGCCGGTGTGCCAGGCCCAACAAGCCAATTAGTGCCACCTTTCATATTTCTTTTAACAGTATTGAAAAAATTGTAAATCATCACTGTTTTGACTGTGAATCTGCAGTCTCGTAGTGTCCTTGAATTGCATTTTCCTCCTGCCTACCAACCTGTGTGCCAGGCCGACTTGCCAACTAGTTACACCAATCATATTTGTTTTTCACAGTATTGTTAATAATTAAAAAAAAAAAATATTGATTTTTATTCTGAATCCTCAGTTTGCTCGTGCCATTGAATTGCACTTTCCTCCTGCCTGCCAGCCTGTGTGCCAGGACCAACTAGCCAATTAGTGCCAGCAATCCTATTTCTTTTAACAGCATTGAAAAAATTGTCAATCATCACTGTTTTGACTGTGAATCTGCAGTCTCCTAGTGTCCTTGAATTGCATTTTCCTCCTGCCTGCCAGCCTGTGTGCCAGGCCGACTGGCCAACTAGTTACACCTATCATATTTGTTGTCACAGTATTGTTAATAATTAAATTAAAAAAATTTAGATTGTTATTCTGAATCCTCAGTTTGCTCGTGCCATTGAATTGCTCTTTCCTCCTGCCTGCCAGCCTGTGTGCCAGGCCCAACTAGCCAATTAGTGCCAGCAATCCTATTTCTTTTAACAGTATTGAAAAAATTGTCAATCATCACTGTTTTGACTGTGAATCTGCAGTCTCCTAGTGTCCTTGAATTGCATTTTCCTCCTGCCTGCCAGCCTGTGTGCCAGGCCGAATTGCCAACTAGTTACACCAATCATATTTGTTGTCACAGTATTGTTAATAATTAAAATTAAAAAAAATTTGATTGTTATTCTGAATCCTCAGTTTGCTTGTGCCATTGAATTGCACTTTCCTCCTGCCTGCCAGTCTGTGTTCCAGGCCCAACTAGCCAATTAGTGCCAGCAATCCTATTTCTTTTAACAGTATTGAAAAAATTGTCAATCATCACTGTTTTGACTGTGAATCTGCAGTCTCCTAGTGTCCTTGAATTGCATTTTCCTCCTGCCTGCCAGCCTGTGTGCCAGGCCGACTTGCCAACTACTTACACCAATCATATTTGTTTTCACAGTATTGTTAATAATTACAATTAAAAAAATTTCAATTGTTATTCTGAATCCTCAGTTTGCTTGTGCCATTGAATTGCACTTTCCTTCTGCCTGCTAGCCTGTGTGCCAGGCCCAACTAGCCAATTAGTGCCAGCAATCCTATTTCTTTTAACAGTATTGAAAAAATTGTCAATCATCACTGTTTTGACTGTGAATCTGCAGTCTACTAGTTTCCTTGAATTGCATTTTCCTCCTGCCTGCCTGCCTGTGTGCCAGGCCCAACTAGCCAATTAGTGTCACCAATCATATTTCTTTTAACAGTATTGAATTTTTTTTAAATCATAACTGTTTTGACTGTGAATCTTCAGTCTCCTAGTGTAATTGAATTGCAGTTGCCGTTCTACCAGCGTGTGTGCCAGACAGGCCCATTTGCCAACTATTGCCAACAATCATATTTGTTGTCACAGTACTTCTAATATTTAAAAAACACACTGCCCAAAGATACAATTCGCCAGTAGTGATGTCCCGAACTGTTCGCCCGCGAACGGTTCACAGCGAACATAGTATGTTCGCATTCGCGCCTGTGGGCGAACACATGCGATGTTCAATCCGCCCCCTATGTGTCATCATTGAGGAAACTTTGACCCTGTATATCACAGCCTTCTGACACATTAGAGCCAATCAACATCAGACACTCCCTCACAGACCCTCCCAGCTAATTGGAAGCCGCCATTTTAGACTCATAATGACCTTGCTTTCTTAGTGAGAGGACGTGTTGTGTTTGTGCTGCTGACATTATAGGGAAATACATAGCTAGGCTAGTGTATTTAGTGTCCACTACAGTCCAGAAGGATTAATCTTATCTCTGCTGCAAGGACAGCACCCCAAAAAGCCCTTTTTAGGGCTATAATTCGAGCCGTTTTTTTTTCCGTATTTTTATTAGCATTTGCCTGGCTTTCAGCCTGTGTGTAAGGCTCACAGCATATGCTGTGATTACTGCCACCACTGATATCTGCCTAACAACATTAGTTTAAATTTAACCAACAAAATTGTTTAATTATTTTGCTAGTGTAATTTTTTTTCATTTTCTATCAGACCTGTGTCACACAGCATATACTCTCTGGTTCATTGCTCTGTGCCAGCCACCAGTGTTAATATCCATTTATAACATTATTTTAAATAAAAATAAAAAAATTTAAATAATTTTGTTAGTGTAATCTAATTACATTTTCTATCAGGCCTGTGTCTGTCAGGCTCACACAGCATTAATATACTTATTTTATTTTTTTCAGTCTTTTGGTTAATTGGTCTGTGCCAGGCAGCCACCACTCATATCTTCTTCACCTTAATTTAATTTTTTTTTAAAAACTTTAAATTATTTTGATAGTGTAATCTAATATCATTTTCTATCAGGCCTGTGTGTTTTGCTGACATACAGAGCCTACTGTGTTTACTTGCTGCCCTCCCTAGTCTATGAGCCACGATTCATATTTGTTTAACCTTTTTTTAATTTCCCCCCCCAAAAAAAAATTAAATGATTTTTCTAGTGTAATCTAATAGTATTTTCTATCAGGCGTGTGTGTATCTGACTTACAGAGCCTACTGTTTTTAATAGCTGCCCTTCCAAGGCTATCAGCCACGACTCATATCTATGTGCTTAACCTTTTTTTTTTTTAATTCCCAAAATAAATCTTTAAATCATTATGCTAGTGTAATCAAATTTTATTTTCTATCAGGCCTGTGTCTAACTGTCTATCTGACTTACACAGCATACTGTTGTTAATTGCTGCCCTACATAGCAGCCAGCCAGTGCGACCACTCATATGTGCATTGCACTTCTTAACATTATTTTAATATTAAAATATAAAATTTTAAATTATTTTGCTTGTGTAATCTAACTTAATTTTCTATCAGGCCTGTGTTTTTGTCACTTACACAGCATACTGTGTTAAATTGCTGCCCTACCTACCAGCCACGACTCATATCTGCCAGCCTGTGTGCCAGGCCCAACTAGCCAATTAGTGCCACCAATCATAGTTGTTGTAACAGTATTGAAAACATTGTGAATCATCACTTTTTTGACTGTGAATCTGCAGTCTAGTAGTGCCATTGAATTGCAGTTCCCTCCTGCCTGCCAGCCTGTGTGTCAGGCCCAACTAGCCAATTAGTGCCACCAATCCTAGTTGTTGTAACAGTATTGTTAATCTTTAAAATTACAAATTGTTTGCTTGTGATTCATTAGTTTGCTCGTGCCATTGAATTGCACTTTCCTCCTGCCTGCCATCGTGTATTCCAGGCCCAACTAGCCAATTAGTGACACCAATCATAATTCTTGTAACAGTATATAAAAAAATTAAAATCATAATTTTTTGGACTGCAAATATTCAGTCTCCTAGTGCCATTGAATTGCAGTTTCCTCCTGCCTGCCAGCCTGTGTGCCAGGCCCAAACTAGCCAATTAGTGCCACCAATCCTAGTTGTTGTAACAGTATTGTTAATCTTTAAAATTCCAAATTGTTCGCTTGTGATTCATCAGTTTGCTCGTGCCATTGAATTGCACTTTCCTCCTGCCTGCCAGCGTGTTTTCCAGGCCCAACTAGCAAATTAGTCGCACCAATCATAATTCTTGTAACAGTATATAAAAAATTTAAAATCATAATTTTTTTGACTGCAAATATTCAGTCTCCTAGTGCCATTGAATTGCAGTTTCCTCCAGCCTGCCAGCCTGTGTGCCAGGCCCAAACTAGCCAATTAGTGCCACCAATCCTAGTTGTTGTAACAGTATTGTTAATATTTAAAATTAAACATTGTTCGATTGTGATTCATCAGTTTGCTTGTGCCATTGAATTGCACTTTCCTCCTGCCTGCCAGCGTGTTTTCCCGGCCCAACTAGCCAATTAGTGGCACCAATCATAATTCTTGTAACAGTATATAAAAAATTTAAAATCATAATTTTTTTGACTGCAAATATTCAGTCTCCTAGTGCCATTGAATTGCAGTTTCCTCCTGCCTGCCAGCCTGTGTGCCAGGTCCAAACTAGCCAACTAGTGCCACCAATCCTAGTTGTTGTAACAGTATTGTTAATATTTAAAATTAAACATTGTTCAATTGTGATTCATCATTTGGCTTGTTGCATTGAATTGCACTTTCCTCCTGCCTGCCAGCCTGTGTGCCAGGCCCAACTAGCCAATTAGTGCCACCAATCATATTTCTTCTAATAGTATATAAAAAAAATTAAATCATAATTTTTTTGACTGGAAATATTCAGTCTCCTAGTGCCATTGAATTGCAGTTTCCTCCTGCCTGGCAGCCTGTGTGCCAGTCCCAACTAGACAATTAGTGCCACCAATTATAGTTGTTTAAACAGTATTGAAAAAATTGTAAATCATCACTTTTTTGACTGTGATTCTGTAGTCTAGTAGTGCCATTGAATTGCAGTTCCCTCCTGCCTGCCAGCCTGTGTGCCAGGCCGACTTGTCAACTAGTTACACCAATCATATTTGTTGTCACAGTATTGTTATTATTTAAAAAAAAAAATATTTGATTGTTATTCTGAATCCTCAGTTTTCTCGTGTCATTGAATCGCATTTTCCTTCTGCCTGGCAGCCTGTGTGCCAGGCCCAACTAGCCAAGTAGTGCTAGCAATCATATTTCTTTTAACAGTCTTGAAAAAATTGTAAATCATCACTGTTTTGACTGTGAATCTGCAGTCTCCTAGTGCCCTTGAATTGCATTTTCCTCCTGCCTGCCAGCCTGTGTGCCAGGTCGATTTGCCAACTAGTTACACCAATCATATTTGTTGTCACAGTATTGTTAATAATTTAAATTAAAACATTTTTGATTGTTATTCTGAATCCTCAGTTTGCTCGTGCCATTGAATTGCACTTTCCTCCTGCCTGCCAGCCAGTGTGCCAGGCTGACACTTGCCAACTATTTTCACCAATAATAATTGTTGTCACAGTATTATTAATTATTAAAATAAAAAAAAATTTGATGGTTATTCTGAATCCTCATTTTTCTCGTGCCATTGAATTGCATTTCCCTCCTGCCTCCCAGCCTGTGTGCCAGGCCCAACTAGTCAATTAGTGCCAGCAATCATATTTGTTGTCACAGTATTGTTATTAATTAAAATTAAAAAAATTTTGATTGTTGTTCTGAATCCTCAGTTTGCTCGTGCCATTAAATTGCACTTTCCTCCTGCCTGCCAGCCTGTGTGCCGGGCCGACTTGCCAACTATTTACACCAATCATATTTGTTGTCACAGTATTGTTAATAATTAAAATCAAAAAGTTTTTGATTGTTGTTCTGAATCCTCAGTTTGCTCGTGCCATTGAATTGCACTTTCCTCCTGCCTGCCAGCCTGTGTGCCAGGCCCACCTAGCCAATTATTCCCAGCAATCATATTTATTTTAACAGTATTGCAAAAATTGTCAATCATCACTGTTTTGACTGTCAATATTCAGTCTACTAGTGTCCTTGAATTGCATTTACCCCCTGCCTGCCAGCCAGTGTGCCAGGCCGACTTGTCAACTAGTTACACCAATCATATTTGTTGTCACAGTATTCTTAATAATTAAAATTAAAAAAATTTGGATTGTTATTCTGAATCCTCAGTTTGCTCGTGCCATTGAATTGCACTTTCCTCCTGCCTGCCAGCCTGTGTGCCAGGCCCAACTAGCCAATTAGTTCCAGCAATCATATATATTTTCACAGTATTGCAAAAATTGTCAATCATCACTGTTTTGACTGTCAATCTGCATTCTACTAGTGTCCTTGAATTGCATTTTCCTCCTGCCTGCCAGCCTGTGTGCCAGGCCGACTTGCCAACTAGTTACACCAATCTTATTAGTTGTCACAGTATTGTTAATAATTATAATTAAAAAAATTTGGATTGTTATTCTGAATCCTTTGACCTAGATTTGGAGTTTGGCGGTAGCCGTGAAAACCAGCGTTAGAGGCTCCTAACGCTGGTTTTAGGCTACCGCCGGTATTTAGAGTCGTGTAGGTAAGGGTCTAACGCTCACTTTTCAGCCGCAACTTTTCCATACCGCAGATCCCCCTACGCCATTTGCGTATCCTATCTTTTCAATGGGATCTTCCTAACGCCGGTATTTAGAGTCGTTTCTGCAGTGAGCGTTAGAGCTCTAACGACAAGATTCCAGCCGCAGAAAAATAGCAGGAGTTAAGAGCTTTCTGGCTAACGCCGGTTTATAAAGCTCTTAACTACTGTACCCTAAAGTACACTAACACCCATAAACTACCTATGTACCCCTAAACCGAGCTCCCCCCACATCGCCGCCACTCGATTAAAATTTTTAACCCCTAATCTGCCGACCGCCACCTACGTTATACTTATGTACCCCTAATCTGCTGCCCCTAACACCGCCGACCCCTATATTATATTTATTAACCCCTAACTTGCCCCCCACAACGTCGCCGCAAGCTACTTAAAATAATTAACCCCTAATCTTCCGACCGCAAATCGCCGCCACCTACGTTATCCCTATGTACCCCTAATCTGCTGCCCCTAACCCCCGCCGACCCCTATATTACATTTATTAACCCCTAATCTGCCCCCCTCAACGTCGCCGACACCTGCCTACACTTATTAACCCCTAATCTGCCGAGCGGACCTGAGCGCTACTATAATAAAGTTATTAAGCCCTAATCCGCCTCACTAACCCTATAATAAATAGTATTAACCCCTAATCTGCCCTCCCTAACATCGCCGACACTTAACTTCAATTATTAACCCCTAATCTTCCGATCGGAGCTCACCGCTATTCTAATAAATGTATTAACCCCTAAAGCTAAGTCTAACCCTAACACTAACACCCCCCTAACTTAAATATAATTTTAATCTAACGAAATAAATTAACTCTTATTAAATAAATTATTCCTATTTAAAGCTAAATACTTACCTGTAAAATAAACCCTAATATAGCTACAATATAAATTATAATTATATTATAGCTATTTTAGGATTAATATTTATTTTACAGGCAACTTGGTATTTATTTTAACTAGGTACAATAGCTATTAAATAGTTAAGAACTATTTAATAGTTACCTAGTTAAAATATTTACAAAATTACCTGTAAAATAAATCCTAACCTAAGATATAATTAAACCTAACACTACCCTATCAATAAAATAATTAAATAAACTACCTACAATTACCTACAATTAACCTAACACTACACTATCAATAAATTAAATAAACACAATTGCTACAAATAAATACAATTAAATAAACTAGCTAAAGTACAAAAAATAAAAAAGAACTAAGTTACAGAAAATAAAAAAATATTTACAAACATAAGAAAAATATTACAACAATTTTAAACTAATTACACCTACTCTAAGCCCCCTAATAAAATAACAAAGCCCCCCAAAATAAAAAATTCCCTACCCTATTCTAAATTAAAAAAGTTACAAGCTCTTTTACCTTACCAGCCCTGAACAGGGCCCTTTGCGGGGCATGCCCCAAGAAGTTCAGCTCTTTTGCCTGTAAAAAAAAACATACAATACCCCCCCCCCCCCCAACATTACAACCCACCACCCACATACCCCTAATCTAACCCAAACCCCCCTTAAATAAACCTAACACTAATCCCCTGAAGATCTTCCTACCTTGTCTTCACCATCCAGGTATCACCGATCGGTCCTGGCTCCGATATCTTCATCCAACCCAAGCGGGGGCTAGACATCCACTGAAGAAGTCCAGAAGAGGGTCCAAAGTCTTCCTCCTATCCGGCAAGAAGATCGGAACAGCCAATAGAATGCGAGCTCAATCTGATTGGCTGATTGGATCAGCCAATCGGATTGAACTTGATTCTGATTGGCTGATTCCATCAGCCAATCAGAAAATTCCTACCTTAATTCCGATTGGCTGATAGAATCCTATCAGCCAATCGGAATTCGAGGGACGCCATCTTGGATGACGTCCCTTAAAGGAACAGTCATTCGTCGATCAGTCGTCGGGCCGGATGGACGTTCCGCGCTGGAGGTCTTCAGGATCCTGCCGCTTCGCTCCGGATGGAAGAAGATAGAAGATGCCGCTTGGAGAAGATGTTTGCCGGTCCGGATGTCCTCTTCTTGCCGGATAGGAGGAAGACTTTGGACCCTCTTCTGGACTTCTTCAGTGGATGTCTAGCCCCCGCTTGGGTTGGATGAAGATATCAGAGCCAGGACCGATCGGTGATACCTGGATGGTGAAGACAAGGTAGGAAGATCTTCAGGGGATTAGTGTTAGGTTTATTTAAGGGGGGTTTGGGTTAGATTAGGGGTATGTGGGTGGTGGGTTGTAATGTTGGGGGGGGGGTATTGTATGTTTTTTTTTACAGGCAAAAGAGCTGAACTTCTTGGGGCATGCCCCGCAAAGGGCCCTGTTCAGGGCTGGTAAGGTAAAAGAGCTTGTAACTTTTTTAATTTAGAATAGGGTAGGGAATTTTTTATTTTGGGGGGCTTTGTTATTTTATTAGGGGGCTTAGAGTAGGTGTAATTAGTTTAAAATTGTTGTAATATTTTTCTTATGTTTGTAAATATTTTTTTATTTTCTGTAACTTAGTTCTTTTTTATTTTTTGTACTTTAGCTAGTTTATTTAATTGTATTTATTTGTAGCAATTGTGTTTATTTAATTTATTGATAGTGTAGTGTTAGGTTAATTGTAGGTAATTGTAGGTAGTTTATTTAATTATTTTATTGATAGGGTAGTGTTAGGTTTAATTATATCTTAGGTTAGGATTTATTTTACAGGTAATTTTGTAAATATTTTAACTAGGTAACTATTAAATAGTTCTTAACTATTTAATAGCTATTGTACCTGGTTAAAATAAATACCAAGTTGCCTGTAAAATAAATATTAATCCTAAAATAGCTACAATGTAATTATAATTTATATTGTAGCTATATTAGGGTTTATTTTACAGGTAAGTATTTAGCTTTAAATAGGAATAAGTTATTTAATAAGATTTATTTTATTTCGTTAGATTAAAATTATATTTAAGTTAGGGGGGTGTTAGGGTTAGACTTAGCTTTAGGGGTTAATACATTTATTAGAATAGCGGTGAGCTCCGGTCGGCAGATTAGGGGTTAATAATTGAAGGTAGGTGTCGGCGATGTTAGGGAGGGCAGATTAGGGGTTAATACTATTTATGATAGGGTTAGTGAGGCGGATTAGGGGTTAATAACTTTATTATAGTAGCGCTCAGGTCCGCTCGGCAGATTAGGGGTTAATAAGTGTAGGTAGGTGTCGGCGACGTTGTGGGGGGCAGATTAGGGGTTAATAAATGTAACATAGGGGTCGGCGATGTTAGGGCAGCAGATTAGGGGTACATAGGGATAACGTAGGTGGCGGCGTTTTACGGAGCGGCAGATTAGGGGTTAAAAGTGTAATGCAGGGGTCAGCGATAGCGGGGGCGGCAGATTAGGGGTTAATAAGTGTAAGGTTAGGGGTGTTTAGACTCGGGGTACATGTTAGGGTGTTAGGTGCAGACGTAGGAAGTGTTTTCCCATAGGAAACAATGGGGCTGCGTTAGGAGATGAACGCGGCTTTTTTGCAGGTGTTAGGTTTTTTTTCAGCTCAAACAGCCCCATTGTTTCCTATGGGAGAATCGTGCACGAGCACGTTTTTGAGGCTGGCCGCGTCCGTAAGCAACTCTGGTATCGAGAGTTGCTTTTGCGGTAAAAATGCTCTACGCTCCTTTTTTGGAGCCTAACGCAGCATTTTTTTGGACTCTCAATACCAGAGTTAATTTTATGGTGCGGCCAGAAAAAAACCCGCGGAGCGTTAACAGCCCTTTTACCGCCAAACTCCAAATCTAGGCCTTAGTTTGCTCGTGCCATTGAATTGCACTTTCCTCCTGCCTGCCAGCCTGTGTGCCAGGCCCAACTAGCCAATTAGTTCCAGCAATCATATATATTTTCACAGTATTGCAAAAATTGTCAATCATCACTGTTTTGACTGTCAATCTGCATTCTACTAGTGTCCTTGAATTGCATTTTCCTCCTGCCTGCCAGCCTGTGTGCCAGGCCGACTTGCCAACTAGTTACACCAATCTTATTAGTTGTCACAGTATTGTTAATAATTATAATTAAAAAAATTTGGATTGTTATTCTGAATCCTTTGACCTAGATTTGGAGTTGGCCGACTTGCCAACTATTTACACCAATCATATTTGTTGTCACAGTATTGTTAATAATTAAAATTAAACATTTTTTGATGGTTATTCTGAATCCTCAGTTTGCTCGTGCCATTGAATTGCACTTTCCTCCTGCCTGCCAGCCTGTGTGCCAGCTGTCTTGCCAACTATTTACACCAATCATAATTGTTGTCACAGTATTGTTACTAATTAAAGTTAAAACAATTTTGATTGTTGTTCTGAATCCTCAGTTTGCTCGTGCCATTGAATTGCACTTTCCTCCTGCCTGCCAGCCTGTGTGCCAGGCCCAACTAGCCAATTAGTGCCAGCAATCCTATTTCTTTTAACAGTATTGAAAAAATTGTCAATCATCACTGTTTTGACTGTCAATCTGCAGTCTCCTAGTGCCCTTGAATTGCATTTTCCTCCTGCCTGCCTGCCTGTGTGCCAGGCCCAACTAGCCAATTAGTGCCACCAATCATATTTCTTGTAACTTGATTGAAATTTTTGTTAATCATAACTGTTTTGACTGTGAATCTTCAGTCTCCTAGTGCCATTGAATTGCTGTTTCCTTTCTCCCAGCGTGTGTGCCAGACATGCCCATTTGCCAACTATTGCCAACAATCATATTTGTTGTCACAGTACTACTAATATTTTTAAAAAATTAACAATTTGTGATTTTTAAAACATCTGTCTTTTTTGTTGTTGTCAGTCTCACAGCGTATACTGTGCCCACTTGCACAGTACCATCACTCATATAATTTGTGTAATAGTATTGATAGTGTCCATTTTAAAAAAAATGACAGGCAGAGGCAGGCCACCCCGTAGGTTCCGTGGTCGTGGTCGTGGTGCTGTGATTCCTTTAGACCCTACAAATATGCACATTGTTCAGACGCTGGGTGCCAGGGGGGACGCGAAAAGTTCTGAGGAGGACCTAGTTGAATGGCTAACACAGGACACCCAATCTTCTACAGCTTCCGCTCCTAGTCCTCCTAACCTTGATGCACCATCTACATCCAGCTGTGCTTTGGGCAGGTCTCAAGTGACCAGTGCCACTTGCCCGCCTGTCACCACCACCAACACTAGCACCACAGCCACTTCACTTGATCTGTCACAGGAGTTATTGACACATCAGTTGGAAGAAATGAGTGATGCGCAACCATCATTGACAGAGGATGTAGATAACAGTGTTCAGTCTCAGTCAGGCAGCATTACCGACATGGAGGTACGGTGTGATGATGATGATGTTGTACCCGCTGCTGCTTCCTTTCTTGATGTGTCAGATACAAGTGAAGCGGTTGATGATGATGTGTCGGTGGATGTCATGTGGGTGCCTGCTAGAAGAGAAGAAGAAGAGGGGGAAGTTCAGATGGGGAGACAGAGAGGAGGAGGAGACGAGTTGGAAGCATGGGGAGGTCGTCTCAAGGAGATAGTGGCACAGTCAGACAGCATGCATCGGCACCCGGGGTCAGCCAGACTGCACGCCGACGCCCATCAACGGATGCTGTTGCCACCACCAGAATGCCGTCATCGCAGAGCTCAGCAATGTGGCATTTTTTTTGTGTGTCTGCCTCTGACAACAGCGATGCCATTTGCAACCTGTGCCAAAAGAAACTGAGTCGTGGGAAGTCCAACACCCACCTAGGTACAACTGCTTTGCAAAGGCATCTTCAGCCACGTCAACCACTGCTGTCCTCCTTGCCCCCTCTCAAACATCCTCCACTCAGTCTCTCTTACGTAGCAGTTCCTGGTCATCTGCCCACAGTCAGCTGTCTGTCAAGGACATGTTTGAGCGTAAGAATCCAATTTCTCAAAGTCACCCCCTCTTAGCCCGCCAGCTTTTACTATACAAGCTGGTGGAGTCTGATGCTTTAAAAAAAAATGTATCTATTGGGACACCGCAGTGGAAGGTACCTGGCAGAAATTTCTTTTCACAAAAGGCAATCCCAAACCTGTACTCTGTTGTTCGAAAGGAAGTTATGGCATGTCTGGCACACAGCGTTGGGGCAAGGGTCCATATGACCAGGGATAGCTGGTCTGCAAAGCATGGTCAGGGCAGGTATATCACCTACACTGCGCATTGGGTAAACCTGCTGATGTCTGACAAGCATGGAATGCGTGGCTCTGCAGAAGAGTTGGTGACACCGCCACGACTTGCAGGCAGGCCTGCTGCTACCTCCTCTACTCCTCCTACTCCATCCTCTTCCATAACCTCTTCCATAACCTCTTCCTCGGCTGAGTCCTCTTCTGCTTCTGGGTCTTGCTCCACATCAATGGCACCCCCCCCAGCTCCCCAGGAACTATGCCACATCCTGGGTACGGCAGTGTCACGCTGTCTTGGGATTGACTTGCCTGAAAGCGGAGAGTCACACCGCACCAGCACTCCTGACTGCCCTGAACGCACAGGTGGATCAGTGGCTTACTCCGCACCAACTGGAGATTGGCAAGGGGTTGTTTCTGACAATGGAAGTAATTTGGTGGCGGCATTGAAATTGGGCAAGTTGACACATGTGCTGTGCATGGCACATGTGTGTAATATAATTGTACAACGATTTGTCCATAAGTACCCAGGCTTACAGGACGTCCTGAAGCAGGCCAGGAAGGTGTGTGGCCATTTCAGGCGTTCCTACACGGCCATGGCGCACTTGTCCGATATCCAGCATCAAAACAACCTGCCAGTGAGGCGCTTGATTTGCGACAGCCCGACACGGTGGAATTCAACACTCCTAATGTTTGACCGCCTGCTCCAACAAGAAAAAGCTGTTAATGAGTATTTGTATGACCGGGGTGCTAGGACAGCCTCTTGGGAGCTGGGGATATTTTTGCCAAATTACTGGACGCTCATGCGCAATGCCTGTAGGCTCATGCATCCTTTTGAGGAGGTGACAAACCTTGTCAGTCGCACCGAAGGCACCATCAGCGACATCATACCATTTGTTTTCTTCCTGGAGCGTGCCCTGCGAAGAGTGCTGGATCAGGCCGTAGATGAGCGTGAAGAGGAAGAGGAAGAGTTGTGGTGTCCATCACTCCCACAAACAGCCTTATCAGCATCGCTTGCTGGACCTGTGGCAACGCAGGAAGAGGATTGTGAGGAAGAGGAGTCAGAGGAGGAATGTGGCTTTGAGGAGGAGGAGGAGGAGGAGGAAGAGAGAGCACAACAGGCATCCCAGGGTGCTCGTTGTTGTCACCTCTCTGGTACCCGTGGTGTTGTACGTGGCTGGGGGGAAGAAGATACCCTCAGTGAGATCAGTGAGGATGAGGAACGTGACATGATTAGCTCGGCATCCAACCTTGTTCAAATGGGTTCTTTCATGCTGTCGTGCCTGTTGAGGGACCCTCGTATAAAAAAGCTGAAGGAGAACGACCTGTACTGGGTGTCCACGCTCCTCGACCCCCGGTTTAAGCATAAAGTGCCTGAAATGTTACCAAATTCCTGCAAGTCGGAAAGGATGGAGCATTTTAAGAATAAATTAAAAAATATGCTTTACACAGCGTATAAGGGTGATGTCACAGCACAACGGGAATGTAACAGGGGAAGAGATGAAATTAATCCTCCTCCTCCCACGACCACGGCGGCAAGGACAGGATGCTTTCCTGACGTCTTGTTGATGGAGGACATGCGTACCTTTTTAACTCCCATGCATCCCCAGAGCCTTTCGGGATCCAGCCTCAGAGAAAGACTTAACCGACAGGTAACAGACTACCTAGCTTTAACTGCGGATCTCGACACTCTGAGGAGCGATGGACCCCTTGACTACTGGGTGTGCAGGCTTGACTTGTGGCCTGAGCTAACTCAATTTGCAATGGAACTTCTGGCCTGCCCCGCTTCAAGTGTCCTGTCCGAAAGGACCTTCAGTGCAGCAGGAGGTTTTGTCACTGAGAAGAGAAGTCGCCTAGGTCAAAAAAGCCTTGACTATCTCACTTTTATAAAAATGAATGAGAGATGGATCCCGAAGGGACTGACATTGGGCGATACATTTGATTAAAAAAGGCCTGATGATGAGATGAGCTGGCTTGGGCTACAACTGGTACACAGGCTGACCTTTTTTTTTTTTTCTTATAAAGCCGTATGACTTGCTTGACTTATCCGCCAACAACTAGTGTTCAAGCCACAAGCTTTTAGGGCACTTTCTAAATGTTTTACAAACATCAATTTTTCTGGCCGCTGCTACAGCAGTTGCTAAAACAATACCCAAATTTTTCAGTCATTTGTACATTCCTAATTTTTCTCCCCTCTGCTGCTGCTCTGTGGGTACAAAACTCAAATAAAAAATAAGGCACATAACAGTGATTAAACTGTTAAGAATAGTACAACTTAACACACCACTCATATCTGGTGGACCATTAAATTGCACGCGCAGTGCCCCAAATGTGAAGTAGGAGGACCGACCAAGCATCTTTATCCGTCTCTTGGTTTCTCTAAATTATCTCCGGGTTCCATCTATGCCATACCTGTAGTTTATTGTGCAAAAGGGTGGCATATGTGGTGTTTCATGCTGTTGTGCCTGTTGTGGGTCGTGGCCCATGGTATAAAAAGGCTGAAGGAGAATGACCTGGGCTGTAATGGGTGGCCCAGCAAATTTTTTGAAAAATGTTCCCGGTTCCTCTCAATTATATCCGGGTTTCTAAAATGGATGCCATACCTGTACTCGATTGTGCAAAAGGATGGCATATGTGGTGTTTCCTGCAGTTGTTTCTGTTGAGGGTGCTGAACCCTATTATAAAAATGCTGAAGGAGAACGACCTGTAGTGGGTGTCCAAGCATGGTTTTTGGGGCAATTTCACGTTTCCAAATAATTATCTCTGGGTTTCTAAAATTAATGCAGTACCTGTACTCTATTGTTCAAAAGGATGCCATATGTCCTCTTTACTGCTGTTGTTTCATATGAGGGTCCTGTACTCTCTTATAAAAAGGCTGAAGTAGAAAGAAGTGTCCTGGGTGTCCAATCATTTTTTGGGTTCAATTTCCCGGTTGCAACAAATTATCTCCGGGTTTCTAAAATCAATGCTTTACCTGTACTCTATTGTTCAAAAGGATGCCATATGTCCTCTTTCCTGCTGTTGTTTCTGTTGAGGGTACTGGACCCTGTTATAAAAAGGCTGAAGGAGAAAAAAGTGTACTGGGTGTCCATCAAATAAATTTTTTTTATTCAAATTCGCGGTTGCAAAAAATTATCTCCAGGTTTCTAAAATCAATGCTTTACCTGTACTCTATTGTTCAAAAGGATGCCATATGTCCTCTTCCCTGCAGTTGTTTCTGTTGAGGGTCCGGGGCCCTCTTATAAAAAGGCCTAAGGAGAAAGAAGTATACTGGGTGTCCAATCAATGTTTTTTTCTATTTCCCGGTTCATATAAATGATCTCAGGGATTCTAAAATCAATGCCTTACCTGTCATCTATTGTTCAAAAGGATGCCATATGTCCTCTTTCATGCTGTTGTTTCGGTTGAGGGTCCTGGACCCTCTTTTAAAAAGTCCTTAGGATAAAGAAGTGTACTGGGTGTCCAATTAATCTTTTTTTCTATTTCCCGGTTCATATAAATGATCTCAGGGATTCTAAAATCAATGCCTTACCTGTAATCTATTGTTCAAAAGGATGCCATATGTCCTCTTTCATGCTGTTGTTTTGGTTGAGGGTCCTGGACCCTCTTTTAAAAAGGCCTAAGGATAAAGAAGTGTACTGGGTGTCCAATCAATGTTTTTTTCTATTTCCCGGTTCATATAAATGATCTCAGGGATTCTAAAAGCAATGTCTTACCTGTAATCTATTGTTCAAAAGGATGCCATATGTCCTCTTTCATGCTGTTGTTTCTGTTGAGGCTCCGGGACCCTCTTATAAAAAGGCCTAAGGATAAAGAAGTGTACTTGGTGTCCAATCAATGTTTTTTTCTATTTCCCTGTTCATATAAATTATCTCAGGGATTCTAAAATCAATGCCTTACCTGTAATCTATTGTTCAAAAGGATGCCATATGTCCTCTTTCATGCTGTTGTTTCGGTTGAGGGTCCTGGACCCTCTTTTAAAAAGGCCTAAGGATAAAGAAGTGTACTGGGTGTCCAATCAATCTTTTTTTCTATTTCCCGGTTCATATAAATGATCTCAGGGATTCTAAAATCAATGCCTTACCTGTAATCTATTGTTCAAAAGGATGCCATATGTCCTCTTTCATGCTGTTGTTTCAGTTGAGGGTCCTGGACCCTCTTTTAAAAAGGCCTAAGGATAAAGAAGTGTACTGGGTGTCCAATCAATGTTTTTTTCTATTTCCTGGTTCATATAAATTATCTCAGGGATTCTAAAATCAATGCCTTACCTGTAATCTATTGTTCAAAAGGATGCCATATGTCCTCTTTCAAGCTGTTGTTTCGGTTGAGGGTCCTGGATCCTCTTTTAAAAAGGCCTAAGGATAAAGAAGTGTACTGGGTGTCTAGTCAATCTTTTTTTCTATTTCCCGGTTCATATAAATTATCTCAGGGATTCTAAAATCAATGCCTTACCTGTAATCTATTGTTCAAAAGGATGCCATATGTCCTCTTTCATGCTGTTGTTTCTGTTGAGGGTTCAGGACCCTCTTATAAAAAGGCCTAAGGATAAAGAAGTGTACTGGGTGTCCAATGAATGTTTTTTTCTATTTCCCATTTGCCAAAAATTATCTCTGGGTTTCTAAAATCAATGATGTACCTGTACTCTATTGTTCAAAAGGATGCCATATGTCCTCTTTCCTGCTGTTGTTTTTGTTGAGGGTCCGGGACACTCTTCTAAAAAGGCCGAAGGAGAACGACCTGTACTGTACTGGGTGTCCAATCAAGTTTTTGTTTTCAATTTCACGGTTCATAATAAATATCTCCGTGTAACTAAAATCAATGCCATACCTGTACTCTATTGTTCAAAAGGATGGCATATGTGGTGTTTCATAATGTTGTGGCTGTTGAGGGTCGTGGCCGTGGGGCAGTGTATAAAACGGCTGAAGGAGAACGACCTGTACTGCCTTGCTGTTCCTTTTAGGCAGGCCAGCTCTTTGCATACATGCCCACAGACTCTGTAATGCATGTCTCTTTTAGGAAGAGGTGCAGCCATAATGCAGGGTCAGAACCTCTGCCTGAAACTGTTATACTCGATTTTGCGAAAGGAAGTAACCTTACCATGGTTCCCTGCAGGCACGTATTGTTGTTATATTTTGGTGAGGGTAATCATGATGGCCATGTAGACCACCCCCGAGAGGCATGGAAGTAAGGGATGAGATGAAAGTGCTAAGAATAGTACAACTTGAAACAACAGAGTTAGCCATGGGTGTTAATCCAAGACCGCTTGGCTTTTTTTTGGTTTGGGTGCGGCTAATCATGCAGGCCATATAGAGCTGCCACCATTCGGTGTTGTATCAGGTATTTAACTAATAAGAACAGAACTATCAAAATACAGCCAATGAAGGGCCTTATGAAGACTGAGCCAAGGTTGGATTGTAGTATTTGGTTAGGCTAATCATGATGGCCATGTAGACCACCACCGAGAGTCCTGGAAGTAACAGGGATGAGATGAAAGTGCTAAGAATAGTACTACTTGAGACAACCGAGTTAGCCATGGGTGTTAATCCAAGACCGCTTGGCTTTTTTTTGGTTTGGGTGCGGCTAATCATGCAGGCCATATAGAGCTGCCACCATTCGGTGTTGTATCAGGTATTAAACTAATTAGAACAGAACTATCAAAATACAGCCAATGAAGGGCCTTATGAAGACTGAGCCAAGGTTGGATTGTAGTATTTTGTTAGGCTAACAATGATGGCCATGTAGACCACCACCGAGAGTCCTGGAAGCAACAGGGATGAGATGAAAGTGCTAAGAATAGTACTAATTGAAACAACCGAGTTAGCCATGGGTGTTAATCCAAGACCGCTTGGCTTTTTTTTTGGTTTGGGTGCGGCTAATCATGCAGGCCATATAGAGCTGCCACCATTCGGTGTTGTATCAGGTATTAAACTAATAAGAACAGAACTACCAAAATACAGCCAATGAAGGGCCTTATGAAGACTGAGCCAAGGTTGGATTGTAGTATTTGGTTAGGCTAATCATGATGGGCATGTAGACCACCACCGAGAGTCCTGGAAGTAACAGGGATGAGATGAAAGTGCTAAGAATAGTACTACTTGAAACAACTGAGTTAGCCATGGGTGTTAATCCAAGACCGCTTGGCTTTTTTTTGCTTTGGGTGCGGCTAATCATGCAGGCCATATAGAGCTGCCACCATTCTGTGTTGTATCAGGTATTAAACTAATTAGAACAGTACTACCAAAATACAGCCAATGAAGGGCCTTATGAAGACTGAGACAAGGTTGGATTGTAGTATTTGGTTAGGCTAATCATGATGGGCATGTAGACCACCACTGAGAGTCCTGGAAGTAACAGGGATGAGATGAAAGTGCTAAGAATAGTACTACTTGAAACAACCGAGTTAGCCATGGGTGTTAATCCAAGACCACTTGGCTTTTTTTTGGTTTGGGTGCGGCTAATCATGCAGGCCATATAGAGCTGCCACCATTCTGTGTTGTATCAGGTATTAAACTAATTAAAACAGTACTACCAAAATACAGCCAATGAAGGGCCTATGAAGACTGAGCCAAGGTTGGATTGTAGTATTTTGTTAGGCTAATCATGATGGCCATGTAGACCACCCCGAAGAGGCCTGAAAGTAACAGGGATGAAAGTGCTAAGTATTTGGTTAGGCTAATCATGATGGGCATGTAGACCACCACCGAGAGTCCTGGAAGTAACAGGGATGAGATGAAAGTGCTAAGAATAGTACTAATTGAAACAACTGAGTTAGCCATGGGTGTTAGTCCAAGACCGCTTGGCTTTTTTTTGTGTTTGGGTGCGGCTAATCATGAAGGCCAGATAGACCTGCCACCATTCAGTGTTGTAACAGGTATTAAACTGCTAAGAACAGTACTACTTAACACAACCTATTTACCATGGGTCCAAGAGCATATGTTTTGTTATTATATTTTGTAAGGGTAATCATGCAGGCCATATAGACCTCCCCCAATAGGGTGAGTAACAGGTATTGAAATGCTAAGAACAGTACTACTTAACACAAAGTTACCATGGGTGCCAGAGCATATGTCTTATTATTATATTTTGTTCAGTTAATCATGCAGGCCATATAGACCTCCCCCGATAGGGTGAGTAACAGGTATTAAAATGCTAAGAAGAGTACTACTTTACACAACCTAGTTACCATGGGTAATCATGCAGGCCATATAGACCTCCCCTAACAGGTATTAAAATGCTAAGGAAATTACTACTTAACACAACCTAGTTACCATGGGTCCCAGACCG
Source organism: Bombina bombina (assembly GCF_027579735.1). Lineage (NCBI taxonomy): Eukaryota > Metazoa > Chordata > Amphibia > Anura > Bombinatoridae > Bombina > Bombina bombina. The sequence goes on along the minus strand of NC_069507.1, from coordinate 262,876,121 downwards.
CATGTTTTGTTATTATATTTTGTAAGGGTAATCATGCAGGCCATATAGACCTCCGCCGATAAGGTGAGTATGAGTAACAGCTATTAAAATGCTAAGGACATTACTACTTAACACAACATAGTTACCATGGGTCCAAGACCCAGAGCAGATGTCTTATTATTATATTTTGTATGCGTAATCATCCAGGCCGTATAGACCTCCCCAAATAGGGGGAGTTACAGAGATTAAAGTGCTAAGAATGGTACTACTTAAAACACAACCTAGTTAACATGGGTCCCAGACCGCATGTCTTATTATTATATTTTTTCAGATTAATCAGGCAGGCCATATAGACCTCCCCCGATAGGGGGGGTAACAGGGATTAAAGTGCTAAGAAAAGTACTAATTAACACAAGCTAGTTACCATGGGTCCAACACCGTGTGTCTTGTTGTTATACTTTGTCAGGGTAATCATGCAGGCCATATAGACCTCCCTTGATAGGAGGAGTAACAGGGATTACAGTTCTAAGAATAGTACTACTTAAACACAACCTAGTTACCATGGGTCCAAGACCAGATGTTTTCTTATTATAATTTGTCAGGCTAATCATGCAGGCCATATAGAGCTCCAACAAAAGGGGGGGGGTAAGTGGGATTCAAGTGATAAGAAAAGTTTTACTTAACACAACAAAATTACCATGGGTCCCAGACCGCGTGTCTTGTTGTTATACTTTGTCAGGGTAATCATAACCGCCATATAGACCTCCACCGATAGGGGGAGTTACAGGGCTGAAAGTGCGAAGAATAGTACTACTTAACACAACCTAGTTACCATGGGTCCAAGACCGCATGTTTAATTATTATACTTTATCAGGGTAATTATATATCTAAAAAATCTATCTATTTCTCTTCTATCGATTCTATCTATCAATCAATCTATGTATATCTATCTATCCTATCTATCGATCTATCTTCTTTCTGGACTGTTTTGAGACAGCCACTTGTGTTTCTGACAAATTTGAAGTAGGAGGACAAAACAATCATCTTCTTCCATCTCCCGGTTCCAAAAATGAAGGCCATATAGACCTCCCCCAATAGGGGGAGTATCAGGTTGTAGTAAAATGTTAAGAATAGTACTACTTAACACACCACGGGTCACAGACCGCATGTCTTATTGTTATACTCTGTCAGGGAAATTATATATATTTCAAATCGATTTATTGATATATATCAAATCGATCGAACTATCAAACGTATCGATCAAATGTAGATTGCATCTATTGATCGATGTAATTCGTATCTATAAAATGTATATGACATATTTTGGTTGATGTCATTCGTATCTATAAAATGTATATTGCATCTTTGATTCGATAACATTCGTATCTATCAAATGTATATTACATCTATTGATCAATGTAATTCGTATCTATCAAATGTATATTGCATGTATTGATCTATGTACAGTGTATCGATCATATGTATATTGCATCGATTGAGCTATGTAATCTATGTATCTATCTATCAAATCTATCTATCTCGTGGTTGTGCAAGTGGACTGTTTGCGGTTGATTGCGGTGCGTTACACTTGGAGTTTGCTCTGTCACTGTGATGCGGCCATAACCCTTACACTACCTGATAGATACGACATCATAACTGATGTTTTAAAGCACGTTATTGCAAACAATTTGGGAATGTTAGGTGATTTAGGCCCTTTATGGGTTAAAAGCAGACTCTGCATAAACTATGTAATTTTCCATGGGAGTTTTGCCAGGGATCCCCCTCCAGCATGCCACAGTCCAGGTGTTAGTCCCCTTGAAACAACTTGTCCATCACTATTGTGGCCAGAAAGAGTCCTTGTAGGTTTTAAAGTTCGCCTGCCTATTGAAGTCAATGGCGGTTCGCGCGGTTCGCGGGATCGCAAACAATACCGGAAGTTCGAGTCCGCCGTTCGCGAAGCAAAATTTTTAAGTTCGCTACATCACTATTTAGCTTTTAGAGACTCATCTGCATCAGGCCTTACATGAAGTCCAAAGTAAAATACGTAAATAAGCACATAGTGCTTTTGATGGTTTTGATTGGCTATTTGGTTTTGGCTCATGGATAGGTTCCCTTGGTATGCGTATTATTATGGGCAATATTATTGCTATTATTATTATCTTGCTAATATATCTATTGTTTAAGCTTAGTGTATGTGCTATTAACAGATTCACATCACCTAATACTAAATCATCACCACACAATGATCAATATGATCAATCTTACATGGCTATGTTACCTTCTACTTCTTCATTTATCTCCATACCCCAATACCTGACCATTATCCCACCCCGTTCTCCTAAACGCACTCCTTCCATTGAGCCCACCAAAGACCTTCCACCCTCTCATCCTTCCTACCCTCTTTATCACACCCTCACTCTCAGGTAAACTTTTATTCTTTTCTTTCCTCATAATAATCCTGAGGTATATATCAATCTATAAGCTTTTTCTCCTTATTATATGTTATTCTTTCAGAATAAAAGGAGGCATTGTAAGAGTATTATGATATCTAGGTAGCATATACACACATTGTATCATTATATACATGTTATTATGTTTAATTACAATCGGCTAGATTTAGAGATTTGTCGGTAACGACCCGCGTAGCTAACGCTGGCTTTTTTCCCCCCGCACCTTTTAAATACCGCTGGTATTTAGAGTTCACAGAAGGGCTGCGTTAGGCTCCAAAAAGGGAGCGTATAGCATTTTTACCGCCACTGCAACTCTCAATACCAGCGGTGCTTACGGACGCGGCCAGCTTCAAAAACGTGCTTGTGCACGATTCCCCCATAGAAAACAATGGGGCAGTTTGAGCTGAAAAAAAACCTAACACCTGCAAAAAAGCAGCGTTCCGCTCCTAACGCAGCCCCATTGTTTCCTATGGGGAAACACTTCCTAAGTCTGCACCTAACACCCTAACATGAACCCCGAGTCTAAACACCCCTAACCTTACACTTATTAACCCCTAATCTGCCGCCCCCGCTATCGCTGACCCCTGCATATTTTATTTAACCCCTAATCTGCCGCTCCGTACACCGCTGCAACCTACATTATACCTATGTACCCCTAATCTGCTGCCCCTAACACCACCGACCCCTATATTATATTTATTAACCCCTAATCTGCCCCCCACAACGTCGCCGCCAGCTACCTACAATAATTAACCCCTAATCTGCTGACCGGACCTCACCGCTACTATAATAAATGTATTAACCCCTAATCCGCCTCAATAACCCTATAATAAATAGTATTAACCCCTAATCTGCCCTCCCTAACATCGCTGACACCTAACTTCAAGTATTAACCCCTAATCTGCCGACCGGACCTCACCGCTACTCTAATAAATGTATTAACCCCTAAAGCTAAGTCTAACCCTAACACTAACACCCCCCTAAGTTAAATATAATTTAAATCTAACGAATTAAATTAACTCTTATGAAATAAATTATTCCTATTTAAAGCTAAATACTTACCTGTAAAATAAACCCTAATATAGCTACAATATAAATTATAATTATATTGTAGCTATTTTAGGACTAATATTTATTTTACAGGCAACTTTGTAATTATTTTAACCAGGTACAATAGCTATTAAATAGTTAATAACTATTTAAAAGCTACCTAGATAAAATAATTACAAAATTACCTGTAAAATAAATCCTAACCTAAGTTACAATTAAACCTAACACTACACTATCAATAAATTAATTAAATAAAATACCTACAATTATCTACAGTTAAATCTAACACTACACTATCAATAAATGAATTAAATAAAAAACCTACAAATAAATACAAGTAAATAAACTAACTAAAGTACAAAAAATAAAAAAAGCTAAGTTACAAAAAATAAAAAAATAAATTACAAACATAATAAAAATATTAAAACAATTTTAAGCTAATTACACCTACTCTAAGCCCCCTAATAAAATAACAAAGCCCCCCAAAATAAAAAAATGCCATACCCTATTCTAAAATTAAAATAGAAAAGCTCTTTTACCTTACCAGCCCTTAAAAGGGCCTTTTGCGGGGCATGCCCCAAAGAATTCAGCTCTTTTGCCTGGAAAAAAAAACATACAATACCCCCCCACCAACATTACAACGCACCACCCACATACCCCTAATCTAACCCAAACCCCCCTTAAATAAACCTAACACTAATCCCCTGAAGATCTTCCTACCTTGTCTTCACCACGCCGGGTTCACCGAGGAGCCTCCGAAGTCTTGATCCAAGCCCAAGCGGGGGCTGAAGAGATCCATCAACTGGCTGAAGTCTTCTATCAAGCGGCAAGAAGAAGTCCAGAAGAGGCTCCAAAGTCTTCATCCTATCCGGGCAGAAGAGGAGATCCGGACCAGAAACCATCTTCATCCAAGCGGCATCTTCTATCTTCATCCGATGACGAGCGGCTCCATCTTCAAGACCTCCAGCGCGGATCCATCCTCTTCTTCCGACGTCCTAAGTCCGAATAAAGGTTCCTTTAAATGACGTCATCCAAGGTGGCGTCCCTCGAATTCCGATTGGCTGATAGGATTCTATCAGCCAATCGGAATTAAGGTAGGAAAAATCTGATTGGCTGATGGAATCAGCCAATCAGATTCAAGCTCAATCCGATTGGCTGATCCAATCAGCCAATCAGATTGAGCTCGCATTCTATTGGCTGATCGGAACAGCCAATAGAATGCGAGCTCAATCTGATTGGCTGATTCCATCAGCCAATCAGAATTTTCCTACCTTAATTCCGATTAGCTGATAGAATCCTATCAGCCAATCGGAATTCAAGGGACGCCATCTTGGATGACGTCCCTTAAAGGAACCTTCATTCTGTTTTAGGACGTCGGAAGAAGAGGATGGATCCGCGCTGGAGGTCTTGAAGATGGAGCCCCTCGTCATCGGATGGAAGAAGATCAAAGATGCCGCTTGGATGAAGATGTTTGCCGGTCCGGATCTCCTCTTCTGCCCGGATAGGATGAAGACTTCGGCCCGATGATGGAATTCTTCAGCCGCCGCTTGGATCAAGACTTCAGCCGGAGGATGGACGTCTTCAGCCGTCTTCAGCCCCCACTTGGGCTTGGATCAAGACTTCGGAGGCTCCTCTGTGAACCCGGCGTGGGGGGGGTATTGTATTTCTTTCCAGGCAAAAGAGCTGAATTCTTTGGGGCATGCCCAGCAAAAAGGCCCTTTTAAGGGCTGGTAAGGTAAAAGAGCTATTTTTAATTTTAGAATAGGGTAGGGCATTTTTTTATTTTGGGGGGCTTTGTTATTTTATTAGGGGGCTTAGAGTAGGTGTAATTAGTTTAAAATTGTTGTAAGATTTTTCTAATGTTTGTAAATATTTTTTTATTTTTTGTAACTTAGTTATTTTTTATTTTTTGTACTTTAGTTAGTTTATTTCATTGTATTTATTTGTAGATATTGTATTTAATTAATTTATTGATAGTGTAGTGTTAGGTTTAATTGTAGATAATTGTAGGTATTTTATTTAATTAATTTATTGATAGTGTAGTGTTAGGTTTAATTGTAACTTAGGTTAGGATTTATTTTACAGGTAATTTTGTAATTATTTTAACTAGGTAACTATTAAATAGTTAATAACTATTTAATAGCTATTGTACCTGGTTAAAATAAATACAAAGTTGCCTGTAAAATAAATATTAATCCTAAAATAGCTACAATATAATTATAATTTATATTGTAGCTATATTAGGGTTTATTTTACAGGTAAGTATTTAGCTTTAAATAGGAATAATTTATTTAATAAGAGTTAATTTATTTCATTAGATTTAAATTATATTTAATTTAGGGGGGTGTTAGTGTTAAGGTTAGACTTAGATTTAGGGGTTAATAAATTTATTAGAGTAGCGGTGAGGTCCGGTCGTCATATGAGGGGTTAATACTTGAAGTTAGGTGTTGGCGATGTTAGGGAGGGCAGATTAGGGGTTAATACTATTTATTATAAGGTTATTGAGGCGGGAGTGAGGCGGATTAGGGGTTAATACATTATAGTAGCGGTGAGGTCCGGTCGGCAGATTAGGGGTTAATAATTGTAGGTAGGTGGAGGCGACGTTGGGGGCGGCAGATTAGGGGTTAATAAATATAATATAGGGGTCGGCGATGTTAGGGGCTGCAGATTAGGTGTACATAGGGATAACGTAGGTGGCGGCGGTGTGCGGTCGGCAGATTAGGGGTTAAAAATTTTTAATAGAGTGGCGGCGATGTGGGGGGCCTCGGTTTAGGGGTACATAGGTAGTTTATGGGTGTTAGTGTAATTTAGAGCACAGTAGTTAAGAGCTTTATGAACCGGCGTTAGCCCATAAAGCTCTTAACTCCTGACTTTTTTCTGCGGCTGGGGTTTTTACGGTATATTTCTAACGCTCACTTCAGCCAAGACTCTAAATACCGGCGTTAGAAAGATCCCATTGAAAAGATAGGATACGCAATTGGCGTAGGGGGATCTGCGGTATGGAAAAGTCGCCGCTGGAAAGTGAGCGTTAGACCCTTACCTACAAGACTATAAATACCAGCGGTAGCCCAAAACCAGCGTTAGGAGCCTCTAACGCTGGTTTTGACGGCTAACGCCAAACTCTAAATCTAGTATGTATCTTAATGTATCTTTTTGTATCTTTCTTATAATCAAATTGTAGCTAGAAGCATTGTAACCTTTATACATACATTACACATGTACTTTTGAACCCTTGAGCTACGTGCAAGAAATCATGCTCATGCAAGCAATTTTAGTTAGGTCAAAGGTAGCTATACATCAGATTAGTGTATTTTGAGATCTTACATTGTTCCTTTGTCTTGTCTTGTTCCTTTGTCCTGTCAGTCATAAATTTACCTAATGTCGCAAGAATATCAGACAAATATGATGTACAACTTATAGGATGCAAGATGGTCTTCCGTATCTTAGAAATGAGCTAATGATTATTAGTGATGTCCCGAACTGTTCGCCCGCGAACGGTTCACGGCAAACATAGCTTGTTCGCGTTTGCGGCTGTGGGCGAACACATGCGATGTTCGATCCGCCCCCTATGTGTCATCATTGAGGAAACTTTGACCCTGTATGTCACAGCCTTTTGACACATTAGAGCCAATCAACATCAGACACTCCTTCACAGACCCTCCCATCTTCTTGGCAGCAGCCATTTTAGAGTCATACGACCTTGCTTTGGTTGTGAGAGGACGTGTTGTTTTTGTGCTGCTGACATTATAGGGAAATACATAGCTAGGCTAGTGTATTTAGTGTCCACTACAGTCCAGAAGGACTCATCTCATCTCTGCGGCAAGGACAACACCCCAAAAAGCCCTTTTTAGGGCTATAATTCGAGCCGTTTTTTTTTTTTTTCTTCGTATTTTTATTAGCATTTGCCTGGCTTTCAGCCTGTGTGTAAGGCTCACAGCATTTACTGTTGCTGTGATTACTGCCACCACTGATATCTGCCTAACAACATTAGTTTAAATTTAACAAACAAAAATGTTAAATTATTTTGCTAGTGTAATTTATTTTCATTTTCTATCAGGCCTGTGTCACACAGCATATACTCTGGTTCATTGCTCTGTGCCTGCCAGCAGCCACCAGTAGTCATATCCGCTTACAACATTATTTTAAATTAAAAAAAAAACTTTTAAATCATTTTGTTAGTGTAATCTAATTACATTTTCTATCAGGCCTGTGTCTGTCAGGCTCACACAGCATATACTTCATTTTTCAGTCTTTTGGTTAATTGCTCTGTGCCAGGCAGCCACCACTCATATCTGCTTCACCTTATTTTAAATTAAAAAAAAAAACTTTAAAATGTTTTTGTTAGTGTAATCTAATATCATTTTCTATCAGACCTGTGTGTTTTGCTGACTTACAGAGCATACTGTGTTTAATTGCTGCCCTCCCTAATCTATGAGCCACGACTCATATGTGTTTAACTTTTTTTTAAATTCAAAAAAAAAAAAATTAAATCATTTTTCTAGTGTAATCTAATTGTATTTTCTATCAGGCATGTGTGTATCTGACTTACACAGCCTACTGTTTTTAATAGCTGCCCTTCCAAGGCTATCAGCCACGACTCATATGTGCTTAACCTTTTTCTTTAAATTGCCAAAAAGAAAACTTTAAATCATTATGCTAGTGTAAACTAATTTTATTTTCTATCAGGCCTGTGTGTAACTGTCTATCTGACTTACAGAGCATACTGTTGTTAATTGCTGCCCTACGTAGCAGCCAGCCAGTGCGACCACTCATATGTGCACTGCTTAACATTATTTTAATATTTAAATATAAACTTTTAAATTATTTTGCTAGTGTAATCTAACTTAATTTTCTATCAGGCCTGTGTTATTCTCACTTACACAGCATACTGTGTTAAATTGCTGCCCTACCTACCAGCCACGACTCATATCTGCCAGCCTGTGCGCCAGGCCCAACTAGCCAATTAGTGCCACCAATCATAGTTGTTGTAACAGTATTGAAAACATTGTAAATCATTACTTTCTTGACTGTGAATCTGCAGTCTAGTAGTGCCATTGAATTGCAGTTCCCTCCTGCATGCCAGCCTGTGTGCCAGACCCAACTAGACAATTAGTGCCACCAATCATAGTTGTTGTAACAGTAGTGTTAATCTTTAAAATGACAAATTGTTCGATTGTGATTCATCAGTTTGCTCGTGCCATTGAATTGCACTTTCCTCCTGCCTGCCATCCTGTGTGCCAGGCCCAACTAGCCAATTAGTGGCACCAATCATATTTCTTGTAACAGTATCTAAAAAATTTTAAATCCTAATTTTTTTGACTGCAAATCTTCAGTCTCCTAGTGCCATTTAATTGCATTTTCCTCCTGCCTGCTAGCCTGTGTGCCAGGCCCAACTAGACAATTAGTGCCACCAATCATAGTTGTTGTAACAGTATTGTTAATATTTAAAATTAAACATTGTTCGATTTTGAATCATAATTTTGCTTGTGCCATTGAATTGCATTTTCCTCCTGCCTGCCAGCCTGTGTGCCAGGCCCAACTAGCCAATTAGTGGCACCAATCATATTTCTTGTAACAGTATATAAAAAAATGTAAATCCTAATTTTTTTGACTGCAATTCTTCAGTCTCCTAGTGCCATTGAATTGCAGTTTCCTCCTGCCTGCCAGCCTGTGTGCCAGGCCCAACTAGCCAATTAGTGCCACCAATCCTAGTTGTTGTAACAGTATTGTTAATATTTAAAATTAAACATTGTTCGATTGTGAATCATCAGTTTGCTTGTGCCATTGAATTGCACTTTCCTCCTGCCTGCCAGCCTGTGTGCCAGGCCCAACAAGGCAATTAGTGCCACCAATCATAGTTGTTTTAACAGTATTGAGATAATTATAAATCATCACTTTTTTGACTGTGAATCTGCAGTATAGTAGTGCCATTGAATTGCATTTCCCTCCTGCCTGCCAGCCTGTGTGGCAGTCCCAACTAGCCAATTTGTGCCACCAATCATAGTTGTTATAACAGTATAGAAAAAAATCTAAATCATCACTTTTTTGACTGTGAATCTGCAGTCTAGTAGTGCCATTGAATTGCAGTTCCCTCCTGCCTTCCAGCCTGTGTGCCAGGCCGACTTGCCAACTAGTTACACCAATCATAGTTGTTGTAACAGTATTGTTAATCTTTAAAAGTAAAAAATTGTTCGCTTGTGAATCATCAGTTTGCTCGTGCCATTGAATTGCACTTTCCTCCTGCCTGCCAGCCTGTGTGCCAGACCCAACTAGCCAATTAGTTCCAGCAATCATATATGTTGTAACAGTATATAAAAAATTTAAAACTGTAAGTTTTTTGACTGCTAATCTTCAGTCTCCTAGTGCCATTGAATTGCAGTTTCCTCCTGCCTGGCAGCCTGTGTGCCAGTCCCAACTAGCCAATTAGTGCCACCAATCATAGTTGTTTAAACAGTATTGAAAAAATTGTAAATCATCACTTTTTTGACTGTGAATCTGTAGTCTAGTAGTGCCATTGAATTGCAGTTCCCTCCTGCCTGCCAGCCTGTGTGCCAGGCCGACTTGCCAACTAGTTAAACCAATCATATTTGTTGTCACAGTATTGTTATTATTTCAAATTAAAAAAAAATTGATTTTTATTCTGAATCCTCAGTTTGCTCGTGCCATTGAATTGCACTTTCCTCCTGCCTGCCAAGCTGCCAGCCTGTGTGCCAGGCCCAACTAGCCAATTAGTGCCAGCAATCCTATTTCTTTTAACAGTATTGAAATAATTGTCAATCATCACTGTTTTGATTGTGAATCTGCAGTCTCCTAGTGTCCTTGAATTGTATTTTCCGCCTGCCTGCCAGCCTGTGTGCCAGGCCGACTTGCCAACTAGTTACACTAATCATATTTGTTGTCACAGTATTGTTAATAATTACAATTAAAAAAAATTTATTGTTATTCTGAATCCTCAGTTTGCTTGTGCCATTGAATTGCACTTTCCTCCTGCCTGCCAGTCTGTGTGCCAGGCCCAACTAGCTAGTTAGTGCCAGCAATCCTATTTCTTTTAACAGTATTGAAAAAATTGTCAATCATCACTGTTTTGACTGTGAATCTGCAGTCTACTAGTGTCCTTGAATTGCATTTTCCTCCTACCTGCCTGCCTGTGTGCCAGACCCAACTAGCCAATTAGTGTCACCAATCATATTTCTTTTCACAGTATTGAATTTTTTTTAAATCATAACTGTTTTGACTGTGAATCTTCAGTCTCCTAGTGCCATTGAATTGCATTTGCCGTTTTCTCAGCGTGTGTGCCAGACAGGCCCATTTGCCAACTATTGCCAACAATCATATTTGTTGTCACAGTACTTCTAATATTTAAAAAAAATAACAATTTGTGACTTTTAAAACATCTGTATTTTTTGTTGTTGTCAGTCTCACAGCGTATACTGTGCCCACTTGCCCAGTGCCACCACTCATAATTTGTGTAATAGTATTGTCAGTGTCCATTTTAAAAAATATGAAAGGCAGAGGCAGGCCACCCCGCAGGTTCCGTGGTCGTGGTCGTGGTGCTGTGATTCCTTTAGACCCTACAAATATGCACATTGTTCAGACGCCGGGTGCCAGGGGGGATGCGAAAAGTTCTGAGGAGGACCTAGTTGAATGGCTAACACAGGACACCCAATCTTCTTCAGCTTCCGCTGCTAGTCCTCCTAACCTTGACGCACCATCTACGTCCAGCTGTGCTTTGGGCACGTCTCAAGTGACCAGTGCCACTCGCCCGCCTGTCGCCACCACCAACACTAGTACCACAGCCACTTCACTTGATCTGTCACAGGAGTTATTGACACATCAGTTGGAAGAAATGAGTGATGCGCAACCATCATTGACAGTGGATGTAGAAAACAGTGATATGTCTCAGTCAGGCAGCATTACCGACATGGAGGTACGGTGTGATGATGATGATGTTTTACCCGCTGCTGCTTCCTTTCTTGATGTGTCAGATACAAGTGAAGCGGTTGATGATGATGTGTCGGTGGATGTCACGTGGGTGCCTGGTAGAAGAGAAGAAGAAGAGGGGGAAAGTTCAGATGGTGAGACAGAGAGGAGGAGGAGGAGACGAGTTGGAAGCATGGGGAGGTCGTCGCAAGGAGCTAGTGGCACAGTCAGACAGCATGCATCGGCACCCGGGGTCAGCCAGACAGCACGCCGATGCCCATCAACGCATGCTGTTGCCACCACCAGAATGCCGTCATCGCAGAGCTCAGCAGTGTGGCATTTTTTTTGTGTGTCTGCCTCTGACAACAGCGATGCCATTTGCAACCTGTGCCAAAAGAAACTGAGTCGTGGGAAGTCCAACACCCACCTAGGTACAACTGCTTTGCGAAGGCACATGGTCTCCCATCACAAATGCCGATGGGAAGAACACATGAGTAGAAGCAGCACACAAACTGAAAGCTGCCCTCCTCCTCCTGCTCCAGCATCTTCAGCCACGTCAACCACTGCTGTCCTCCTTGCCCCCTCTCAACCATCCTCCACTGAGTCTCTCTTATGTAGCAGTTCCTGGTCATCTGCCCACTATCAGCTGTCTGTCAAGGACATGTTTGAGCGTAAGAAGCCAATTTCTCAAAGTCACCCCCTTGCCCGGCAGCTGACAGCTGGCTTGTCTGAACTCTTAGCCCGCCAATTTTTACCATACAAGCTGGTGGAGTCTGATGCTTTCAATAAATTTGTATCTAATGGGACAACGCAGTGGAAGGTACCTGGCTGGCAGAATTTATTTTTTCAAAAAAGGCAATCCCAAACCTGTACTCTGTTGTTCGAAAGGAAGTTATGGCATGTCTGGCACACAGCGTTGCGGCAAGGGTCCATATGACCATGGATAGCTGGTCTGCAAAGCATGGTCAGGGCAGGTATATCACCTACACTGCGCATTGGGTAAACCTGATGACGTCTGACAAGCATGGAATGCGTGGCTCTGCAGAAGAGTTGGTGACACCGCCACGACTTGCAGGCAGGCCTGCTGCTACCTCCTCTACTCCTCCTCTTACTCCATCCTCTTCCATAACCTCATCCATAACCTCTTCCTCGGCTGAGTTCTCTTCTGCTTCTGCGTCTTGCTCCACATCAATGGCACCCCCCCAGCTCCCCAGGTACTATGCCACATCCCGGGTACGGCAGTGTCACGCCGTCTTGGGATTGACTTGCCTGAAAGCGGAGAGTCACACCGCACCAGCACTCCTGACCGCCCTGAACGCACAGGTGGATCAGTGGCTGACTCCTCACCAACTGGAGATTGGCAAGGTTGTTTCTGACAATGGAAGTAATTTGGTGGCGGCATTGAAATTGGGCAAGTTGACACATGCATGGCACATGTGTGTAATCTAATTGTACAACGATTTGTCCATAAGTACCCAGGCTTACAGGACGTCCTGAAGCAGGCCAGGAAGGTGTGTAGCCATTTCAGGCGTTCCTACACGGCCATGGCGCACTTGTCCAATATCCAGCGTCGAAACAACCTGCCAGTGAGGCGCTTGATTTGCGACAGCCCGACATGGTGGAATTCAACACTCCTAATGTTTGACCGCCTGCTCCAACAAGAAAAAGCTGTTAATGAGTATTTCTATGACCGGGGTGCTAGGACAGCCTCTGGGGAGCTGGGGATTTTTTTGCCAAATTACTGGACGCTCATGCGCAATGCCTGTAGGCTCATGCGTCCTTTTGAGGAGGTGACAAACCTTGTCAGTCGTACCGAAGGCACCATCAGTGACATCATTCCATTTGTTTTCTTCCTGGAGCGTGCCTAGCGAAGAGTGATGGATCAGGCCATAGATGAGCGTGAAGAGGAAGAGGAAGAGTTGTGGTGTCCATCACCCCCACAAACAGCCTTATCAGCATCGCTTGCTGGACCTGCGGCAACGCAGGAAGAGGATTGTGAGGAAGAGGAGTCAGGGGAGGAATGTGGCTTTGAGGAGGAGGAGGAGGAAGACAGAGCACAACAGGCATCCCAGGGTGCTCGTTGTTGTCACCTCTCTGGTACCCGTGGTGTTGTATGTGGCTGGGGGGAAGAAGATACCCTCAGTGAGATCAGTGAGGACGAGGAACGGGACATGATTAGCTCAGCATCCATCAATCCTTGTTCAAATGGGTTCTTTCATGCTGTCGTGCCTTGTTGAGGGACCCTCATATAAAAAAGCTGAAGGAGAACGACCTGTACAGGGTGTTCACGCTCCTCGACTCCCGGTATAAGCATAAAGTGCCTGAAATGTTACCAAATTCCCTCAAGTCGGAAATGATGGAGCATTTTAAAAATAAATTAAAAAATATGCTTTACACAGCGTATAAGGGTGATGTCACAGCACAACGGGAATGTAACAGGGGAAGAGATGAAAGTAATCCTCCTCCTCCCATGACCACGGCAGCAAGGACAGGACGCTTTCCTGACATCTTGTTGATGGAGGACATGCATACATTTTTAACTCCCATGCATCCCCAGAGCCTTTCGGGATCCAGCCTCAGAGAAAGACTCAACCAAAAGGTAGCAGACTACCTAGCTTTAACTGCGGATCTCGACACTCTCAGGAGCGATGGACCCCTTGACTACTGGGTGTGCAGGCTTGACTTGTGGCCTGAGCTATCCCAATTTGCAATGGAACTTCTGGCCTGCCCCGCTTCAAGTGTCCTGTCCGAAAGGACCTTCAGTGCAGCAGGAGGTTTTGTCACTGAGAAGAGAAGTCGCCTAGGTCAAAAAAGCCTTGACTATCTCACTTTTATAAAAATGAATGAGGGATGGATCCCGAAGGGACTGACATTGGGCAATACATTTGAGTAAAAAAGGCCTGATGATGAGATGAGCTGGCTTGGCTACAACTGGTACACAGGCTGGCTTTTTTTTTCTTATAAAGCCGGATGACTTGCTTGACTTATCCGCCAACAACTAGTGTTCAAGGCACAAGCTTTTAGGGCACTTTCTAAATGTTTTACAAACATCTATTTTTCTGGCCGCTGCTACAGCAGTGGCTACAACAATACCCAAATTTTTCAGTCATTTGTACATGCCTAATTTTTCTGGCCTCTGCTGCTGCTCTGTGGGTACAAAACTCAAAAAAAAAAAAATAAGGCACCTGTTAAGAATAGTACAAATTAACACACCACTCATATCTGGTGGACCATTAAATTGCACGTGCAGTGCCCCAAATGTGAAGGAGGAGGACCGACCAAGCATCTTTATCCATCTCTTGGTTGCTCTAAATTATCTCCGGGTTCCATCTATGCCATACCTGTACTCTATTGTGCCAAAGGGTGGCATATGTGGTGTTTCATGCTGTTGTACCTGTTGCGGGTCGTGGCCCATGGTATAAAAAGGCTGAAGGAGAACGACCTGTAATGGGTGTCGAAGCTCATTTTTTGAAAAATGTTCCCGGTTCCTCTCAATTATCTCCGGGTTTCTAAAATGGATGCCATACCTGTACTCGATTGTGCAAAAGGATGGCATATGTGGTGTTTCCTGCAGTTGTTTCTGTTGAGGGTGCTGGACCCTCTTATAAAAATGCTGAAGGAGAACGACCTGTACTGGGTGTCCAAGCATGGTTTTTTGGGCAATTTCACATTTACAAAATTTTTTCTCTGTGTTTCTAAAATCAATGCCGTACCTGTACTCTATTGTTAAAAAGGATGCCATATGTTGTCTTTACTGCTGTTGTTTCATATGAGGGTCCTGGACCCTCTTATAAAAAGGCTGAAGTAGAAAGAAGTGTCCTGGGTGTCCAATCATTTTTTTGGTTCAATTTCCCGGTTGCACCAAATTATCTCCGGGTTTCTAAAATCAATGCTTTACCTGTACTCTATTGTTCAAAAGGATGCCATATGTCCTCTTTCCTGCTGTTGTTTCTGTTGAGGGTCTTGGACCCTATTATAAAAAAGGCAGAAGGAGAAAGAAGAGTACTGGGTGTCCAATCAATGTTTTTTTTCGATTGCCCAGTTGCCAACAATTATCTCTGGGTTTATAAAATCAATGCTGTACCTTTACTCTATTGCTCACAAGGATGCCATATGTACTCTTTCCTGCTGGTGTTTCATATGAGGGTCCTGGAGCCTCTTATAAAAGGCAGAAGGAGAAAGAAGTGTACTGGGTGTCCTGTCCATTCAATGTTTTTATCTATTTCCCGTTTCCTTTTAATTATCACCGGGTTTCTAAAATCAATGCTGTACCTGTACTCTATTGTTCAAAAGGATGCCATATGTCCTCTTTTCTTCTGGTGTTTTGTTTGAGGGTCCTGGACCCTCTTATAAAAAGGCCTCAGGAGAAAGAAGTGTACTGGGTGTCCAATCAATGTTTTTGTTCTATTTCACAGTTGCCAAAAATTATCTCTAGGTTTCTAAAATTAATGCTGTACCTGTACTCTATTGCTCAAAAGGATGCCATATGTCCTCTTTCCTGCTGGTGTTTTGTTTGAGGGTCCTGGACCCTCTTATAAAAAGGCCTAAGGAGAAAGAAGTGTACTGGGTGTACAATCAATGTTTTTGTTCTATTTCACAGTTGCCAAAAATTATCTCTGGGTTTCAAAAATCCATGCTGTACCTGTACTCTATTGTTCAAAAGGATGCCATATGTCCTCTTTCCTGCTGGTGTTTTTTTTGAGGGTCCTGGACCCTCTTATAAAAAAGCCGAAGGATAAAGAAGTGTACTGGGTGTCCAATCAATGTTTTTTTTCTATTGCCCAGTTGCCAACAATTATATCTGGGTTTCTAAAATCAATGCTGTACCTGTACTCTATTGCTCAAAAGGATGCCATATGTCCTCTTTCCTGCTGGTGGTTCTGTTGAGGGTCCGGGACCCTCTTATAAAAACGCCTAAGGAGAAAGAAGTGTACTGGGTGTCCAATCAATGTTTTTGTTCTATTTCACAGTTGCTAAAAATTATCTCTGGGTTTCTAAAATCCATGCTGTACCTGTACTCTATTGCTCAAAAAGATGCCATGTGTCCTCTTTCCTGCTGGTGTTTTTTTTTAGGGTCCTGGACCCTCTTATAAAAAGGCCAAAGGATAAAGAAGTGTACTGGGTGTTCAATCAATGTTTTCTTCTATTGCCCAGTTGCCAACAATTATCTCTGGGTTTATAAAATCAATGCATTACCTGTACTCTATTGCTCAAAAGGATGCCATATGTCCTCTTTCCTGCTGGTGTTTTTTTTTGAGGTTCCTGGAGCCTCTTATAAAAAGGCCTAAGGAGAAAGAAGTGTACTTGGTGTCCAATCAATGTTTTTTTCTATTTCCCAGTTGCCAAAAATTATCCATGGGTTTATAAAATCAATGCTGTACCTGTACTCTATTGTTCAAAAGGATGCCATATGTCCTCTTTCCTGCTGGTGGTGTTTTGTTTGAGGGTCCTAGACCCTCTTATAAAAACTCCTAAGGAGAAAGAAGTGTACTGGGTGTACAATCAATGTTTTTTTTCTATTTCACGTTTCCAAAAAATTGTCTCTGTGTTTCTAAAATCAATGCCTTACCTCACCTGTACTCGATTGTTCAAAAGGATGCCATATGTCCTCTTTCCTTCTTTTTTTTTTTTTCCTTGTATCAATATTTTTGAATATTTTAGAACATTTAAAGTTATAAAGCAGTTATAGGTTCACTAAGATTATGACTTTGCACACTGCCATTTTCAATGCAGCCTTTTGACATGTCGTGTGATATGAATACAATAATGGTATGTTTTGAATCTGCTGAGCCTAATAAAAAAAAATATATATATATATAATTTAACTGGAGTTACTAACTAAAGCATGATTTACAATAGGGGTTAGATCTATAAGCAGCAGCATAAAAAAAAAATCTGCTTCACACAGCGGTTATGCTTAGAAGTGAAGGGGTTAAACACTGATAAAGTATTCCTTTAGGGGCGCAAAGAGATGGCTAATGACCGGAACACTTTAGGAACTTCCCAAGAGTCGCTGTCTTGTGTTTCAGGTGATGTTGGAGACATCTTTGTAGTGTACAGGGAAACCAAAAATCCTCTTGTCCTTTGGTGAGGTTCATTTCATCTCCTGAGTAACACAGGACCTTTTTGCAATACCCGTTGTGGGGTGATAATGCCCCCTAGGGTATAGTAGTAGCACGCTCTGATGCTGGAGACTTATTTAAAAAGTGGCAATGGCTGTCTTTTCCAGCTGCTCAGTTTGAGACTGTCATCGCTGTTATTTCCTGCATGGGGACTGAGCATTAACATTGAAATACATTACTTGGGAAAAGATTGACATTAGGGTATATAACATTTCACTGTGCAAGCCTTTTTTTGGGGAGTTATCAGGCCTCATATAAAAGCTCCAGTGGGACAATTATAGGCCTTCTATATTTACTGTGTCAAATGCTACTGTATCTGCTTTTGGAGGGGGTCCTTTTCAGGTTGTTTAAAGCTGCATATTTTCTTGCCGTTTTTGTACATATTTGTTTTTCTGCTTTTCAAATTTACAAAGTTATCTTCGTAGATCAGTTATCACAAAAAAAATGTTTTTTTCTTTTTGTTTGTATGGTCCCCTGATGTGTTCAGTATTCTATATAGTGATACATAAGTCTTGGAATATTGTGCCTGTATATTTAAGGTTGTACTATCCTTGAGAATGGAATTGTAAGGTCATTATACTTAGATTACATATTTAAACTGCATATTTGTGTCGTAATAATAGGCATAAGCTCTTTGTATTGATTTTTAGACTATGATTAGTTTAATTGAATCTTGATCATTTTTGCAAAGAGAAGAATGTGTTGCAGTCAATATCTTGATATTTTTATTTAGACTAGTGAGAATAAGATATATCACAGGAATACACTAATTAACTGGTCAGACTTACTTATTTAGACATCACTGGCTCTTTTTTTCTTTTTTCACGATATCTCTTAAAAAAAAAAAAAAAAAAAAAACACTTACCCCTTAGACGGGCACAAGTTGAGGTTTGGTTGAGCAATATTGAAGCAGTAATAGCTTCCTTACTCTGTATTACATCTAAATTATTCATTTACACCATTCACAGGTGTGTATTTTTGTTTTTTCTTTGGTTGTTTATTGTTTATTTTTTATTTTTTTCATGTTTTCTTTCTCTTTTTTTTCTGATTGTTAATGGAAAAATTCTGCACCCAGGTGAAAATTAATTCACCCAAAATGCCAGTGAAAGCAAAAGATAAGAAAAGTAGAATAACTGATTCCAGTTCTGATAGTCTAAATGATGCTGTTGGGGTCTCAATAGATCATCAAGTGTTGATTTCTAAGTTAACTGACCTATTCTCACCACAATTCGAGTCTATTAAAAAGGAATTAGGTACTATCTCAATGGAAATAACTACATTATCTACTGAAGTTAGACAGTTTTCAACTAGGTTGCTAGAAGCTGAAAGCAGAATCTCTGATTTAGAGGATCAAATGAATGTACAGGAATCTATAATCCATAAACAAGATTCTAAAATTAAAAATATGCAGCTTCGCAGGGAGGATTTGGAAGATCGCTCCAGGCGTAATAATATTAGGGTAGTGGGCCTCCCTGAAAGCCCTGAATTTGAGGACTTAATAAAATTTATTTCTTATACCTTACCTCAAGCAGTGGGGATGCCAACTCATATGTTACCACTTATAATTGAGAGAGCACATAGGATTGGCCCCAAAAGATCAGGCTCAGATGGTATTGTAAAAAATAGGTTGTGTATAGTCAAGTTTTTAAAATTCCAAGACAAAATTGAACTGTTAAAATGTTATAAAAAAAGTGATCCCCCTATATTTGGAAATAACAAAGTCTTGTTATTCCAAGACTTCTCATCTGAGACTTCTTCCAAAAGGAGATTAATGGCCCCATATTGTACACAATTAATCAAAAAAGGTATCAAAGCACATCTGCTATACCCGGCTCGTATTTTAGTTGAGGAGGGGGACGCTAAATTAATCTTTAATGATGTCACCGAAATCAGGAAGTATTTAGGTGCTGAATAGTTGTTTATAATAGTTTTCAGTGAAGCTATATTATTCTGTAAAGAGGTCAGTATTATTAGCACGTATGTTTCTGTTAGGTTGAATTTGTTGTTTTGTCTTTTTGTTTTTCCCCTCCCCTCTCTTCTTTTTTTTTTTTTTTCTCTCTCTCTTTCTTTCTCCCCCCCCCCCCTCCCCCCTGTGCACCCTCTCCAGTATATATTTGTTTTAATAAACCCTGTATATAGTATATCTTTTGAAGATTTTTAATGACTGAAGGAATTAGATTCTTGTCATGGAATGTAGGGGGTATTTCCTCCCCTAGTAAGCGTAAATTGATTATCAAAACATTAGCCAGAAATAAACCTGATATTGTCTTTCTTCAAGAGACACATATTAATGCACAAGAGGCAGCTAAATTGAGAATTAAATGGGTGGGGAAAGTTATTTCCTCATCTGGGAGCACTAGAAAATGTGGGGTAGTGATTCTTATACATAGAGATCTAAAATATAAGGTTCTTAATGTAGAAATAGACCCAGCCGCTAGATTTATTTTGTTGCAAATTCAAATAAAAAATGTAAATTTTGTTTTATGTAATATTTACGCACCTAATACATTTTCTAGAGCATTTTGGGAGGAAATAAGAGTAAGGCTAACTCCTTTTATCTCAGAAGCTATTATTTTAGGAGGAGATTTTAATGCAACATTATGTCCTACGTTGGATAGGCTTTCTAAGAAAAATAGAATACAATATTATAGAAATGCAAAATGTTTGAAACAATTTTGTCAAATGTTAAAATTGGTTGATGTGTGGAGAATCAAGAATCAGGATATACAGGCCTTTTCATGTGAGTCAAAAGTTCATAGAACATTTTCTCGAATAGATTTCTTTTTAACTTCTGAAATTCTTGCTGTACACAAATTAGAGGCGGAGATTGGAGAAATTATAATATCTGACCACGCGATCATTTCATTATCTCTCTCAATAACTGAAAATAGGGCTCATATACCCAGATTCTTTTTTCCTAGATATTTATGTTCTAACCCTAGATTCATTAACAAATTGAAGTTCGTGTGGCAGGAATATTGTTCTCATAATATGAAATATTTTGAAAAACCTGAAATATTTTGGGAGGCGTTTAAAACGGTGATTAGAGGAGAAATCCAGGCCTATATAAGCTTAGTTAAGAAAAAAAATAGAGTATGGGAAGTCCAGATTAATAATAAAGTGAGGAATTCTTTCAGAAAATATTGTTCAGATCGTACAGAATTTAATTGGAGGAAGTATCTAGATAATAGGAGAGAAAGAGATATATTTTTAAAGAAAAGATCACTAGAGGAGGAAGTCAAAATTAGTTTGCAATTTAAAGGCTTCCATGGATGCTCAGCTAAACATCTTGCTAGGTTAACTAAAATCAGGAAAAAAAAAAATGCGATTCTTGCTATTCAGACTGGTAATGATCGTTTTACTGAATCTAGAGAAATTTCTGAGGTTTTTTTTTCCTATTATCAGCAACTTTACTCCAGCATAGAATCAAATGCGTTGAATCAAGAAATATTTTGGACTAAGATAAAGATGCCTCAAATACAGGTGGATGATTTAACCTCAATTAATGCACCCATCTCTATAGATGAAATAAGAAATGCTATAAATAACCTTAAACTAAACAAAGCACCAGGGCCGGATGGGCTGCCAGCAGAGCTCTATAAATGTATTGGTGAAGATCTTCTGCCAATTTTGGAAAAATTGTTTAATCACTATTTTTCGGCTGATGATACTATCTCGAGTTCTTTCTCTGCAGCTAACATATCCCTGATATTAAAGAAAGGTAAAAATGCGGAAGATCTAGCATCTTATAGGCCAATTTCTGTGCTTAATTCAGATTACAAGATTTTAATGGCTATTATTTCTTCTAGGCTTTCAATGGGCCTCCATAAAATTATCCATCCTGATCAGATAGGATTCATGGCTGCCAGAAATTCTACGAAAAATATCTGCAAGCTTATAAATTTTCTGGATTATGCTTGGAATATAGATCAAAATAGTAAGAAACCCCTGTTGCAAGATGTTGCTATTTTGTCATTAGACGCAGTCAAAGCTTTTGACTCAATTGTATGGCAGTATCTATTCAGGGCATTAGATAATTTCGGGATTAAAGGTAACTTCGTACAATTTATATTTAAACTCTATTCAAAACCAATATCTTTCTTGCTTATTAATGGATCTTTGTCTCCTAAGATAGTTCTTCAGAGAGGTACCAGACAGGGTTGTCCCCTATCGCCATTGTTATTTAACATGGCGCTTGAGCCATTGGCGATTCACCTTAGGGATATCTTAATAGGAGTACAGATGGGCCCTCAGAAACTCAAAACGTTACTGTTACAAACTGCTATTTGTAACTGGCCCTTTAAATGAAAAATTGCCCTGCTTCCATGGATCGTGGAGAAGCCTATTTGCCAGCCTCCTTCCTCATGACTATGGCCCCTGGAAGATTGTGCCCCTGAGAACATATTAACTTTTATTGGGTGTGTATGGCCCTTTAAGAACCGTCTGGGGACATATTGTGACTTTGGTGAACAATGCCCCTTTAAGACTATGTCCCCAGACCTGTAAAATAGCTTGTCCCTGGCTTTCTCCCACTTGGTTCAGTGAATGGGACTTGCTGAGCCAGGTGCCACACAGGCAGCGTGTTCCACAGAGGGGGAGCACTGTTACAGAGGCATTGGTTTTCATTGTGTGCCATTAAGAGTTAATTTTGTTCAATTCTAAATACAAGTTTGCTGGGATCAGCTCTAATTAACTTTCCCATTGTCTAATCAGACTGCTAGTTGATAAGGTGGACTGCATTGTTTTATTGTGTGTAATGTTATCTGCTGAAGTAATGTTGTGGCCTGTCAAAGGGAGTGTCTCTCTATCTAATATCAAATGTGTGATGGGGGATTTTATGCCTCCCCCTGAGAGTGTCCTGTTTGCATGTAACCTCAATAAAAAGCAGGTTGTGTGCTCCAGCACATCAGACCTTTTCTGACCCTCTAACTTGCAGCCTTGACTCATGTTTGTAGGATACAGCTATAATCACTACAGGGATTGCTATGCTTTTCATACTCCCTTAGCTACAGGGATTGCTACAGAAGGAAGAGGTTCACCTACTGGAGCCTGGTCGTAGGTCCAGGGCGCAGAGCAGACGGCGAGATACCAGCCCAGCAGTGGTGGTTCATAGAGTCTGCGTTACTTATGGTGGCTACGCAGCAGTTATAGTGTCGACGGTGCTGCTGCTCCTTTGGTGAGCGCTAGGAGCATCCTTTTCTACGGTCCAACTTCCAGCCAGCCTGGAGGCAACCGTAACATTTGGCGGCAGCGGTGGGATGGCGTCCTAGCGCAAGGAGCAGCACCCCAACAGCACTGGTATCGTAGGAGAGTTATTGAGGGCAACGCTAGCCACTGCGCAGCATCCCTACCTACAGCAGCATGGAGCTGACAAGATACTGGACAGAACCCTGTGAAGAGCACCTCAACCGGATCCGTCGCTATGAGGGCGCTGATTTCGTTCCAGAGGTAAAGAGGCGGCTAGTCCGATATGGTCCAGACCCTGCGCAGGAGGTAGTCAGTCGCCTCATCCGGGAATTGGCTACTGAGAACGAAGCGGCACGAGCCTTTGAGCGCCAACTGTGGAGTTTGAGGGTATGGACACCTAGTCTCCAGCAAGAAAGTGAATTACAGGGAGCGGAGAGCAACGACCTCCCTCCCCAGCGGCAGCCGGAGTTACAGGGAGAGGAGAGCAGCGACCTCCCTCCCCAGTGGCAGTATACCGTGCAGAGGGAAGATACAACCAGTCTCCTTCCCCAACCAGAGATACCAGAGGCAGCAGGCCTCATAGACTGGTCCTGGGAGGACCCCCAGCAGGCAGGTGGAGATGGGACCGCAGTCTCTCTACCGGCCCTACAGGGATGCTGGGCAGGCGGCCTAGATCCCCAGCGACAGACCCAGCTACAGATAGGGGAGAGCATCGACCTCCCTCCCCAGCCGGAGTGTGCCTTCCAGGGAGAGGAGACAACCGGTCTCTCTCCCCAGCCGCAGCATGTTCCACAGGAAGCGGAGAGCATCGACCTCCCTTCCCAACGGCCACCAGAGTATCAGGAGGAGGAGGTAAGCCAATCTCCCCCTCCCCAGCTAACTCCTAACTTGGGCCCAGGGTTAACAGTGGAGATGTTAACCCCCACTGACCCCCACGTTCCCTTTGCCACCGGGCAGGACTATGCCCCAATTCCCCCAGCAGAAGAGCTGGCATCAAGACAGAGCGCTGCTGGCCTCTGCCCTACAGACCCCCTTGTTACAGGACTGGCCTGCAAACCCCTCACCCCAGCAGAAGCGCTGGCACCAGGGCAGAGTGCCGCTGGCCTCTGCCCCCCAAGTACCATCAGCTATTTGCCCAGCTGCGCCAGGAAGGCCGAGGATGCTACACTTTCATCCTACAACCTGGAACCTACAGGCCAGTACTACGTATTGTGGGGGAGCTACTTTGCTGCTAACGTTTATTTGTGGGTGGGTTGCGAGACTAACTTAGGCACTGACGGACAGAAGGTCAGGTGCCTGGTTAGTCTCCCTCCAAAAGGGGAGATATGTTACAAACTGCTATTTGTAACTGGCCCTTTAAATGAAAAATTGCCCTGCTTCCATGGATCGTGGAGAAGCCTATTTGCCAGCCTCCTTCCTCATGACTATGGCCCCTGGAAGATTGTGCCCCTGAGAACATATTAACTTTTATTGGGTGTGTATGGCCCTTTAAGAACCGTCTGGGGACATATTGTGACTTTGGTGAACAATGCCCCTTTAAGACTATGTCCCCAGACCTGTAAAATAGCTTGTCCCTGGCTTTCTCCCACTTGGTTCAGTGAATGGGACTTGCTGAGCCAGGTGCCACACAGGCAGAGTGTTCCACAGAGGGGGAGCACTGTTACAGAGGCATTGGTTTTCATTGTGTGCCATTAAGAGTTAATTTTGTTCAATTCTAAATACAAGTTTGCTGGGATCAGCTCTAATTAAGTTTAGTGATAAACTTTCCCATTGTCTAATCAGACTGCTAGTTGATAAGGTGGACTGCATTGTTTTATTGTGTGTAATGTTATCTGCTGAAGTAATGTTGTGGCCTGTCAAAGGGAGTGTCTCTCTATCTAATATCAAATGTGTGATGGGGGATTTTATGCCTCCCCCTGAGAGTGTCCTGTTTGCATGTAACCTCAATAAAAAGCAGGCTGTGTGCTCCAGCACATCAGACCTTTTCTGACCCTCTAACTTGCAGCCTTGACTCATGTTTGTAGGATACAGCTATAATCACTACAGGGATTGCTATGCTTTTCATACTCCCTTAGCTACAGGGATTGCTACAGAAGGAAGAGGTTCACCTACTGGAGCCTGGTCGTAGGTCCAGGGCGCAGAGCAGACGGCGAGATACCAGCCCAGCAGCGGTGGTTCATAGAGTCTGCGTTACTTATGGTGGCTACGCAGCAGTTATAGTGTCGACGGTGCTGCTGCTCCTTTGGTGAGCGCTAGGAGCATCCTTTTCTACGGTCCAACTTCCAGACAGCCTGGAGGCAACCGTAACAGTTACTTTATGCAGATGACGTTCTGATCTTCTTAGCTAATTGTCAGCAATCCATACCGGTGATCTTACAAGCTCTTGACGATTTCAGTTCCTTCTCTGGGTACAGGATTAATTTAGAAAAAAAGTGAGTTAATGTGTTTAGGTACTATCTCCCCTATATTTAATATACCGTTTAAGGTGGTGGACACTATTAAGTATTTGGGTTTAGTTTTGCACAAAAATCTGTCTCAATGGTACAAGGCAAACTTTGAATCCCTGTTTCAAAAAATTGAAAGAGATCTTCAGATATGGGCGGTATATCCATTGTCAATTATGGCTAAGATTAATCTAATAAAATCTATCATATTTCCTCGTCTTCTTTATCCCCTTCAGAATCTTCCATTATTCATCTTAAATAAAGACTTAAAGAAGATTTATACACAGTTTTCTAGATTTATCTGGAATAATAAAAAACCTCTTATATCGCTTTTTAGATTAATGCAAAAATCTGAATCGGCTGGCCTGGCTCTCCCTAATCTTAAATTATATAATGTAGTGGCAATGGTTAAAATAGCGGTAGACTGGCTCGCAGGAACTAATATTGTTTCTTCAGAAGATTTGGAAACCTTTTTAATCACACCATTTTCTTTAAAGGCCATTTTGCATTTGCCGGTACGCAAGCTACCTCAGAATGTATTTGGACTTTTTACAATTAAAAATATAATTATTGCCTGGCAAAAGTTTTGTAAATGCCTGGATATAGATTTCTCATTTTCTAGAATTTTTACCTATTATAGGTAATCCTAGTTTTTTACCTGGAATGTATCAGGAAGTATTTAAGGAATGGGCTCAAAAAGGGTTAGTTTCTGTGAATCAGTTATTAGATGGAAACTGTCAAATATATACGTGTCGATCTTTGTTTAATAAATATGAGCTACCCCAGGCGAATTTGTTTGCATATTTCCAAATTCTTCTCACAAAATTGGCTGTTTCCATTATCAATTGCTTGGTCAGATATTAGACTCTCTATTAAAAAATTATTGGCAGGAGATTCATCGATCTCATTGTTATATGATATCATGTTGAATAAACAAAGCTTGGTATATTTGGATAATATCTGTAATTCTTGGTCTTCATTAATGCCTACAATGGATCATAAAAAAATTAAACAGAGTTTTGACTCTCTTTATAAATGTAGAGTTCCAATGGGCATGAGGGAATCTCATATGAAGTTGATTAATAATTTCTATCTATCTCCTCTTAGATTATCTAAGTTTTATATAACAATGGTTAGCAGATGTCCACGCTGTTATTATAATAAAGCGGATACAGGGCACATGTTTTGGTCTTGTCCTAGAGTTAGACAGCTCTGGTTAAAGATAATTTTTTGGTTTAATAAACTATACAAAGTATCGATAGGATTGTCTTTGGAGGAAGTCTTGCTCTTGGTTCCTTCACAAAATGCTATTAGTAATAGTACTAGAAATAGTCTTAATACTATTATATTAGTGGTTAGAATCTGTTTGCTTAAAAATTGGAAGGCTAAGCATGTACCAGGGCTAGCTTTGATCTTTAAATATATCCAGGAACAAAAATTATATGAATCATACCATCTTAAGAATGCGTCAGAAAAGAGGATTAAGAACTTCCTATGGAAATGGTCTCCAGCTATTCTAACTTACCCAAGACCACTTCAAAAACGGATTCTTTACCCATTTTTGCAATCAATTAGTTTTGCTGAATTGACATTATTAGATGTTTTTCCACAGTCATGGATTGAGGGTCTTTGAAAATAAACGGTGGGTGGGCTGCAGAGGGGTGGGGGAATTGGGAGTTTTTTTTTTTTGTTTTTTTTTTGTTTTCTGTCTCTCCTCTTCCTTTTTTTCTTTTTTTCCCCCTTTTCGGTGTGTTGTCTATTTGTCTATTTGTCTATGTGTTGTCCTCCCCGCCCAGGGGATAAGGAAGAATTTAAAATCCAGCAGTTAAATCGATCTTTGAGAAAATTACTAATTTTAGTATAGAATTTTGTTTTCCTTGTTATGAGATTATGTGATGTACAATGCTTTGACCCTGCGTGGTGCAAAAAGATAAGATTTGGAAAAGTCTTGAAGTATGTTTTCATTTATTGATATGGTTTTTGTTAAACTTTGCTGGATTTAAATAAAGAAAAAAAGAAATAAAAAAAAAATAAAAAAAGAAGTGAAGGGGTTAAACACTGATAAAGTATTCCTTTAGGGGCGCAAAGAGATGGCTAATGACCGGAACACTTTAGGAACTTCCCAAGAGTCGCTGTCTTGTGTTTCAGGTGATGTTGGAGACATCTTTGTAGTGTACAGGGAAACCAAAAATCCTCTCCATCTCTGTGCACCACATGACGTCCTCCTTGTAACCCATAAGTGCAGGAAACTGCAGGCATTTCCCTTGCTTCAAGGAGTTCAGTTGCGTGGTGATAGTACAGACTTTACTAAACTTTGGTTTCCGACCATACTCAAGACAATCTGGTAGTTCCAGCTTATGATTTGCTGTGGGAACCAGTGGCCTGTCCATACCAGGAAGATTTCCCCAGAAGTAACGAGCTCTGCTTGCAGGTGACACATGTTTAGCGTCAATCATCACAGGGCTTGCGTGCAGAATATGGCAGATGGCCCTCTTCACATGTTTTTCCATAGCCACAACATTTTCAAACAGCCAGAAGAAATGTCGGTTCTCACCAGCCTTAAGTTGCGCTTCATCTACCAAATGCTGAAAGTCAAAAAATAGACAACCAGTGCCTTCGAAAAGACCTTTGCGATATGGATTCACCAGAGCAAGGTCATTGCAAGGACTTCCCCGATAACCAAATCAAAATGCCCCAACTCCTCAATCTTCCCCTTCACATTATTATTGTCCCACTCCCTTGTACTCCTATGCTCCGCTGCCTGCTGTTGTTTTTGTTGAGGTTCCGGGACCCTCTTATAAAAAGGCTGAAGTAGAAAGAAGTGTACTGGGTGACCAATCATTTTTTGGGTTCTATTTACCGGTTGCAACAATTTATCTCCGGGTTTATAAAATCAATGCCTTACCTGTAATCTATTGTTCAAAAGGATGCCATATATCCTCTTTCCTGCTGCTGTTGATTCTGTTGAGGGTCCTGGAGCCTCTTATAAAAAGGCCTAAGGAGAAAGAAGTGTACTGGGTGTCCAGTCTTTTTTTGGGTTCAATTTACCGGTTGCAATAATTTATCTCAGGGTTTATAAAATCAATGCCTTACCTGTAATTTATTGTTCAAAAGGATGCCATATATCCTCTTTCCTGCTGCTGTTGTTTCTGTTTAGGGTCCTGGAGCCTGTTATAAAAAGGCCTAAGGAGAAAGAAGTGTACTGGGTGTCCAATCATTTTTTGGGTTCTATTTACCGGTTGCAAAAATTTATCTCAGGGTTTATAAAATCAATGCCTTACCTGTAATCTATAGTTCAAAAGGATGCCATATGTCTTCTTTCCTGCTGCTGTTGATTCTGTTGAGGGTCCTGGAGCCTCTTATAAAAAGGCCTAAGGAGAAAGAAGTGTACTGGGTGTCCAATCAATGTTTTTTTCTATTGCCCAGTTGACAAAAATTATCTCAGGGTTTATAAAATCAATGCCTTACCTGTAATGTATTGTTCAAAAGGATGCCATATGTCCTCTTTCCTGCTGCTGTTGTTTAATATGAGGGTCCTGGAGCCTCTTATAAAAAGGCCTAAGGAGAAAGAAGTGTACTGGGTGTCCAATCAATGTTTTTTTCTATTGCCCAGTTGACAAAAATTATCTCTGGCTTTATAAAATCAATGCCTTAGATGTAATCGATTGTTCAAAAGGATGCCATCTGTCCTCTTTCCTGCTGCTGTTGTTTCTGTTGAGGGTCCTGGAGCCTCTTATAAAAAGGCCTAAGGAGAAAGAAGTGTACTGGGTGTCCAATCATTGTTTGGGTTCTATTTACCGGTTGCAACAATTTATCTCAGGGATTATAAAATCAATGCCTTACCTGTAATCGATTGTTCAAAAGGATGCCATCTGTCCTCTTTCCTGCTGCTGTTGTTTCTGTTGAGGGTCCTGGAGCCTCTTATAAAAAGGCCTAAGGAGAAAGAAGTGTACTGGGTGTCCAATCATTTTTTGGGTTCTATTTACCGGTTGCAACAATTTATCTCAGGGATTATAAAATCAATGCCTTACCTGTAATCGATTGTTCAAAAGGATGCCATATGTCCTCTTTCCTGCTGCTGTTGTTTCTGTTGAGGGTCCTGGAGCCTCTTATAAAAAGACCTAAGGAGAAAGAAGTGTACTGGGTGTCCAATCATTTTTTGGGTTCTATTTACCGGTTGCAACAATTTATCTCAGGGATTATAAAATCAATGCCTTACCTGTAATCAATTGTTCAAAAGGATGCCATATGTCCTCTTTCCTGCTGCTGTTGTTTCTGTTGAGGGTCCTGGAGCCTCTTATAAAAAGGCCTAAGGAGAAAGAAGTGTACTGGGTGTCCAATCATTTTTTGGGTTCTATTTACCGGTTGCAACAATTTATCTCAGGGATTATAAAATCAATGCCTTACCTGTAATCGATTGTTCAAAAGGATGCCATATGTCCTCTTTCCTGCTGCTGTTGTTTCTGTTGAGGGTCCTGGAGCCTCTTATAAAAAGGCCTAAGGATAAAGAAGAGTACTGGGTGTCCAATCAATGTTTTTTTTCGATTGCCCAGTTGCCAACAATTATCACTGGGTTTCTAAAATCAATGCTGTACCTGTACTCTATTGCTCAAAAGGATGCAATATGTCCTCTTTCCTGCTGCTGTTGTTTCTGTTGAGGGTCCTGGAGCCTCTTATAAAAAGGCCTAAGGAGAAAGAAGTGTACTGGGTGTCCAGTCCAATCAATGTTTTTTTCTATTTCCCGTATCCTAAAAATTATCTACGGGTTTGTACAATCAATGCCTTACCTGTAATCTATTTTTAAAAAGGATGCCATGTGTCCTCTTTCCTGCTTTTGTTTCTGTTGAGGGTCCTGGACCCTCTTATAAAAAGGACTAAGGAGAAAGAAGTGTACTGGGTGTCCAGTCCAATCAATGTTTTTTTCTATTTTACGTTTCCTAAAAATTATCTACGGGTTTCTAAAATCAATGCTGTACCTGTACTCTATTGTTCAAAAGGATGCAATATGTCCTCTTTCCGGCTGTTGTTTTTGTTGAGGGTCCGGGACCCTCTTCTAAAAAGGCCGAAGGAGAACGAACTGTACTGTACTGGGTGTCCAAGCATGTTTTTATTTTTCAATTTCACGGTTCCTTAAAAATATCTCCGTGTAACTAAAAACAATGCCATACCTGTACTCTATTGTTCAAAAGGATGGGATATGTGGTGTTTCATTCTGTTGTGGCTGTTGAGGGTCGTGGGCCATCGTAAAAAACGGCTGATGGAGAACGACCTGTACTGCCTTGAGTCTCCTTATAGGCAGGCCAGTGCTTTGCATACATGCCCACAGACTCTGTAACGCATGCCTCTTTTAGGGAGAGGTGCAGCCATAATGCAGGGTCAGAACCTCTGCCTGCAACTGTTATACTCGATTTGGCGAAAGGAAGTAACCTTACCATGGTTCCCTGACAGCACGTCTTGTTGTTATATTTTGGTGAGGGTAATCATGATGGCCATGTAGACCACCCCCGAGAGGCCTGGAAGTAACCGGGATGAAAGTGCTAAGAATAGTACAACTTGAAACAACCGAGTTAGCCATGGGTGTTAGTCCAAGACCACTTGGCTTTTTTTTGGTTTGTGTGCGGCTAATCATGCAGGCCATATAGACCTGCCACCATTCGGTGTTGTATCAGCTATTAAACTAATAAGAACAGAACTACCAAAATACAGCCAATTAAGGGCCTATCAAGACGGAGCCCAGGTTGGATTGTAGTATTTTGGTAGGCTTATCGTGATGGCCATGTAGACCACCCCGAGAGGCCTGGAAATAACCGGGATGAGATAAAAGTGCTAAGAATAGTACAACTTGAAACAACCGAGTTAGCCATGGGTGTTAGTCCAAGACCGCTTGGCTTTTTTTTGGTTTGTGTGCGGCTAATCATGCAGGCCATATAGACCTGCCACCATTCAATGTTGTATCAGCTATTAAACTAATAAGAACAGAACTACCAAAATACAGCCAATTAAGGGCCTATCAAGATGGAGCCCAGGTTGGATTGTAGTATTTTGGTAGGCTTATCATGATGGCCATGTAGACCACCCCCGAGAGGCCTGGAAGTAACCGGGATGAGATCAAAGTGCTAAGAAAAGTACAACTTGAAACAACCGAGTTAGCCATGGGTGTTAGTCCAAGACCGCTTGGCTTTTTTTTGGTTTGTGTGCGGCTAATCATGCAGGCCATATAGACCTGCCACCATTTGGTGTTGTATCAGCTATTAAACTAATAAGAACAGAACTATGAAAAGACAGCCAATTAAGGGCCTATCAAGACGGAGCCCAGGTTGGATTGTAGTATTTTGGTAGGCTTATCGTGATGGCCATGTAGACCACCCCCGAGAGGCCTGGAAGTAACCGGGATGAGATAAAAGTGCTAAGAATAGTACAACTTGAAACAACCGAGTTAGCCATGGGTGTTAGTCCAAGACCGCTTGGCTTTTTTTTGGTTTGTGTGCGGCTAATCATGCAGGCCATATAGACCTGCCACCATTCAATGTTGTATCAGCTATAAAACTAATAAGAACAGAACTACTAAAATACAGCCAATTAAGGGCCTATCAAGACGGAGCCCAGGTTGGATTGTAGTATTTTGGTAGGCTTATCGTGATGGCCATGTAGACCACCCCCGAGAGGCCTGGAAGTAACCGGGATGAGATCAAAGTGCTAAGAAAAGTACAACTTGAAACAACCGAGTTAGCCATGGGTGTTAGTCCAAGACCGCTTGGCTTTTTTTTGGTTTGTGTGCGGCTAATCATGCAGGCCATATAGACCTGCCACCATTCGATGTTGTATCAGCTATTAAACTAATAAGAACAGAACTACCAAAATACAGCCAATTAAGGGCCTATCAATACGGATCCCAGTTTGGATTGTAGTATTTTGGTAGGCTTATCGTGATGGCCATGTAGACCACCCCCGAGAGGCCTGGAAGTAACCGGGATGAGAAAAAAGTGCTAAGAATAGTACAACTTGAAACAACCGGGTTAGCCATGGGTGTTAGTCCAAGACCGCTTGGCTTTTTTTTGGTTTGTGTGCGGCTAATCATGCAGGCCATATAGACCTGCCACCATTCGGTGTTGTATCAGCTATTAAACTAATAAGAACAAAACTACCAAAATACAGCCAATTAAGGGCCTATCAAGACGGAGCCCAGGTTGGATTGTAGTATTTTGGTAGGCTTATCGTGATGGCCATGTAGACCACCCCCGAGAGGCCTGGAAGTAACCGGGATGAGATCAAAGTGCTAAGAAAAGTACAACTTGAAACAACCGAGTTAGCCATGGGTGTTAGTCCAAGACCGCTTGGCTTTTTTTTGGTTTGTGTGCGGCTAATCATGCAGGCCATATAGACCTGCCACCATTCAATGTTGTATAAGCTATTAAACTAATAAGAATAGAACTACCAAAATACAGCCAATTAAGGGCCTATCAATACGGAGCCCAGGTTGGATTGTAGTATTTTGGTAGGCTCATTCCCGAGAGGCCTGGAAGTAACCAGGATGAGATAAAAGTGCTAAGAATAGTACAACTTGAAACAACCGGGTTAGCCATGGGTGTTAGTCAAAGACCGCTTGTCTTTTTTTTGGTTTGTGTGCGGTTAATCATGCAGGCCAAATAGACCTGCCACCATTCGGTGTTGTAACAGGTATTAAACTGCTAAGAACAGTACTACTTAACACAACCTACTTACCATGGGTCCCAGAGCATATGTCTTATTATTATATTTTGTTAGGTTAATCATGCAGGCCATATAGACCTCCCCCGATAGGGTGAGTAACAGGTATTAAAATGCTAAGAAGAGTACTACTTAACACAACCTAGTTACCATGGGTCCCAGACCGCATGTCTTGTTATTATATTTTGTAAGGGTAATCATGCAGGCCATATAGACCTCCACCGATAGGGTGAGTAACAGGTTTTAAAATGCTAAGGGCATTACTACTTAACACAACATAGTTGCCATGGGTCCCAGAACGCATGTGTTGTTATTATATTTTGTTAGGGTAATCATGCAGGCCATATAGACCTCCCCCGACAGGGTGAGTAACAGATATTAAAATGCTAAGAACAGTACTACTTAACACAAACTAGTTACCATGGGTCACAGACCCAGAGCAGATGTCTTATTATTATACTTTGTATGGGTAATCATGCAGGCCGTATAGACCTTCCCAGATAGGGGGAGTTACAGAGATTAAAGTGCTAAGAATAGTACTACTTAAAACACAACCTAGTTAACATGGGTCCCAGACCGCATGTCTTATTATTATATTTTGTCAGGGTAATCAGGCAGGCCATATAGACCTCCCCCGATAGGGGGGGGGTAACAGGGATTAAAGTGCTAAGAAAAGTACTATTTAAAACAAGCTAGTTACCATGTTTCCAACACCGTGTGTCTTGTTGTTATACTTTGTCAGGGTAATAGCTAGTTACCATGGGTCCAACAACGTGTGTCTTGTTGTTATACTTTGTCAGGGTAATCGTGCAGGCCATATAGACCTCCCCAGATAGGGGGAGTAACAGAGATTACAGTTCTAAGAATAGTACTACTTAACACTTCCTAGTTACCATGGGTCCCAGACCAGATGTTTTTCTTGTTATACTTTGTCAGGCTAATCATGCAGGCCATATAGAACTACACCGAAAGGGGGGGTAAGAGGGATTAAAGTGCTAAGAAAAGTTTTACTTAAAACAACCGAATTACCATGGATCACAGACTGCGTGTCTTGTTGTTATACTTTGTCAGGGTAATCATACACGCCATATAGACCTCCACCAATAGGGGGAGTTACAGGGCCGAAAGTGCTAAGAATAGTACTACTTAACACAACCTAGTTACCATGGGTTCAAGACCGCATGTTTAATTATTATACTTTGTCTGGGTAATTATATATCTAACAAATCTATCTATTTCTCTTCTATCGATTCTATCTAACTATCAATCTATGTATATCTATCTATTCTATCAATCTATCTTCTGTCCGGACTGTTTTGAGACAGACACTTGTGTTTTGGACAAATTTGAAGTAGGAGGACAGACCAATCATCTTCTTCCATCTCCCGGTTCCAAAAATGAAGGCCATATAGACCTCCCCCGATAGGGGGAGTAACAGGTTGTAGTAAACTGCTAAGAATAGTACTACTTAACATACCACGGGTCACAGACCGCATGTCTTATTGTTATACTCTGTCAGGGAATTTATATATAGTTCAAATCTATTTATTTATCAAATCGATCGAACTATCAAACGTATATATCAAATGTAGATTGCATCTATTGATCGATGTAATTCGTATCTATAAAATGTATATTACATATTTTGGTTGATGTAATTCGTATCTATAAAATGTATATTACATATTTTGGTTGATGTAATTCGTATCTAT
This sequence comes from Bombina bombina, assembly GCF_027579735.1. Taxonomy (NCBI): domain Eukaryota; kingdom Metazoa; phylum Chordata; class Amphibia; order Anura; family Bombinatoridae; genus Bombina; species Bombina bombina. Next base: position 262,841,550 of record NC_069507.1, on the reverse strand, counting down.
CAAATGTATATTGCATCTTTGATTCGATAACATTCGTGTATATCAAATGTATATTGCATTTATTGATCGATGTAATTCGTATCTATCAAATGTATATTACATCTATTGATCTATGTAAATTGTATCGATCATATGTATATTGCATCGATTGAGCTATGTAAACTATGTATCTATCTATCAAATCTATCTATCTCGTAGTTGTGCAAATGGACTGTTTGAATGGTTGATTGCGATGCGTTACACTTGGAGTTTGCTCTGTCACTGTGAAGCGGCCGTAACCCTTACACTACCTGATAGATACGACATCATAACTGATGTTTTAAAGCACGTTATTGCAAACAATTTGGGAATGTTAGGTGATTTAGGCCCTTTATGGGTTAAAAGCAGACTCTGCATAAACTATGTAATTTTCCATGGGAGTTTTGCCAGGGATCCCCCTCCAGCATGCCACAGTCCCGGTGTTAGTCAACTTGAAACAACTTTTCCATCACTATTGTGGCCAGAAAGAGTCGTTGTAGGTTTTAAAGTTCGCCTGCCTATTGAATTCAATGGCGGTTTGCACGGTTCGCCGGTTCGCGAACAATACCGGAAGTTCGAGTCCGCCGTTCGCCAACCGAAAATTTTAGGTTTGCAACATCACTAATGATTATAGGTTTCAATGTATTTCTGAAATGTATATAACTGGCCATTCTGACGTAATAAATTTAGAGTTGTTCTGCAAGCATATCCTTGTATGTGTGTTTTGTGAACAGCTCTCCAAGCGCTTGTCATTACACTTTACAGTGCAGACACCAGAGTCCTGGAGCAGAAGAGAAAAGAGGGCCATGGTCCTAGGGGAAGCCTCTAACAGTTGTGTTAAGTAGTACTGTTCTTAGCACTTTAATCCCTGTAACTCCCCCTATCGGGGGAGGTCTATATGGCCTGCATGATTACCCTGACAAAGTATAACAACAAAACATGTGGCCTTGGACCCATGGTAACTAGGTTGTGTTAAGTAGTACTATTTTTAGCACTTTAATACCTGTTACTCCCCCTATTGGGGGAGGTCTATATGGCCTGCATGATTACCCTGACAAAGTATAACAACAAAACATGCGGTTTGGGACCCATGGTAACCAGGTTGTGTTAAGTAGTACTATTCTTAGCACTTTAATACCTGTTACTCCCCCTATCGGGGGAGGTCTATATGGCCTGCATGATTACCCTGACAAAGTATAACAACAAAACATGCGGTCTGGGACCCATGGAAACTATGTTGTGTTAAGTAGTACTGTTCTTAGCACTTTAATCCCTGTAACTCCCCCTATCGAGGGAGGTCTATATGGACTGCATAATTACCCTGACAAAGTATAACAACAAAACATGTGGTCTGGGACCCATGGTAACGAGGTTGTGTTAAGTAGTACTATTCTTAGCACTTTAATACCTGTTACTCCCCCTATCAGGGGAGGTCTATATGGCCTGCATGATTACCCTGACAAAGTATAATAATAAAACATGCGGTCTGGGACCCATGGTAACTAGGTTGTGTTAAGTAGTACTATTCTTAGCACTTTAATCCCTGTAACTCCCCCTATCGAGGGAGGTCTATATGGACTGCATAATTACCCTGACAAAGTATAACAACAAAACATGTGGTCTGGGACCCATGGTAACGAGGTTGTGTTAAGTAGTACTATTCTTAGCACTTTAATACCTGTTACTCACCCTATCAGGGGAGGTCTATATGGCCTGCCTGATTACCCTGACAGAGTATAATAATAATGAAAGAAATAAAGGATTGAAGCTCACCAATATGCCAAAAAGTAATTCACTTTATTGTAGAGACAGGCAGGGTCCAAATACCACTGGCCTGCCTGATTACCCTGACAAAGTATAACAACAAGACATGCGGTCTGGGACCCATGGTAACTAGGTTGTGTTAAGTAGTACTGTTCTTAGCACTTTAATACCTGTTACTCCCCCTATCTGGGTAGGTCTATATGGCCTGCATGATTACCCTGACAAAGTATAACAACAAGACATGCGGTCTGAGACCCATGGTAACTAGGTTGTGTTAAGTAGTACTGTTCTTAGCACTTTAATACCTGTTACTCCCCCTATCTGGGTAGGTCTATATGGCCTGCATGATTACCGTGACAAAGTATAACAACAAGACATGCGGTCTGGGACCCATGTTAACTAGGTTGTGTTAAGTAGTACTGTTCTTAGCAGTTTAATACCTGTTACTCCCCATATTGGGGGAGGTCTATATGGCCTGCATGATTACCCTGACAAAGTATAACAACAAGACATGCGGTCTGTGACCCATGGTAAGGTTGTGTTAAGTAGTACTATTTTTAACAGTTTAATCCATTTTACTCCCCCTATCGGGGGAGGTCTATATGGCCTGCCTGATTACCCTGACAAAGTATAATAATAAAACATGCGGTCTGGGACCCATGGTAACTAGGTTGTGTTAAGTAGTACTATTTTTAGCACTTTAATACCTGTTACTCCCCCTATTGGGAGAGGTCTATATGGCCTGCATGATTACCCTGACAAAGTATAACAACAAAACATGCGGTCTGGGACCCATGGTAACCAGGTTGTGTTAAGTAGTACTATTCTTAGCACTTTAATACCTGTTACTCCCCCTATCGGGGGAGGTCTATATGGCCTGCATGATTACCCTGACAAAGTATAACAACAAAACATGCGGACTGGGACCCATGGAAACTATGTTGTGTTAAGTAGTACTGTTCTTAGCACTTTAATCCCTGTAACTCCCCCTATCGAGGGAGGTCTATATGGACTGTATAATTACCCTGACAAAGTATAACAACAAAACATGTGGTCTGGGACCCATGGTAACTAGGTTGTGTTAAGTAGTACTATTCATAGCACTTTAATACCTGTTACTCCCCCTATCAGGGGAGGTCTATATGGCCTGCATGATTACCCTGACAAAGTATAATCATAAAACATGCGGTCTGGGACCCATGGTAACTAGGTTGTGTTAAGTAGTACTATTCTTAGCACTTTAATCCCTTTTACTCACCCTATCGGGGGAGGTCTATATGGCCTGCCTGATTACCTGACAAAGTATAATAATAAAACATGCGGTCTGGGACCCATGGTAACTAGGTTGTGTTAAGTAGTACTATTCTTAGCACTTTAATGCCTTTTACTCCCCCTATCGGGGGAGGTCTATATGGCCTGCCTGATTACCCTGACAAAGTATAACAACAAGACATGCGGTCTGGGACCCATGGTAACTAGGTTGTGTTAAGTAGTACTGTTCTTAGCACTTTAATACCTGTTACTCCCCCTATCTGGGTAGGTCTATATGGCCTGCATGATTACCCTGACAAAGTATAACAACAAGACATGCGGTCTGGGACCCATGTTAACTAGGTTGTGTTAAGTAGTACTGTTCTTAGCAGTTTAATACCTGTTACTCCCCATATCGGGGGAGGTCTATATGGCCTGCATGATTACACTGACAAAGTATAACAACAAGACATGCGGTCTGTGACCCATGGTAAGGTTGTGTTAAGTAGTACTATTTTTTAGCAGTTTAATCCATTTTACTCCCCCTTTCGGGGGAGGTCTATATGGCCTGCCTGATTACCCTGACAAAATATAACAATAAGACATGCGGTCTGGGAGCCATGGTAACTAGGTTGTGTTAAGTAGTACTATTCTTAGCACTTTAATCCCTGTAACTCCCCCTATCGGGGGAGGTCTGTACGGCCTGCCTGATTACCCTGACAAAATATAACAATAAGACATGCGGTCTGGGAGCCATGGTAACTAGGTTGTGTTAAGTAGTACTATTCTTAGCACTTTAATACCTGTAACTCCCCCTATCGGGGGAGGTCTATACGGCCTGCCTGATTACCCTGACAAAATGTAACAATAAGACATGCGGTCTGGGAGCCATGGTAAATTTGTGTTAAGTAGTACTATTCTTAGCACTTTAATCCCTTTTACGCCACCTATCGGGGAGGTCTATATGGCCTGCCTGATAACCCTGACAAAATATAACAATAAGACATGCAGTCTGGGACCCATGGTAAGGTTGTGTTAAGTAGTACTATTCTTAGCACTTTAATCCCTTTTACTCCCCGTATCGGGGGAGGTCTATATGGCCTGCCTGATTACCCTGAGAAAATATAACAATAAGACATGCGGTCTGTGACTCATGGTAAGGTTGTGTTAAGTAGTACTATTCTTAGCAGTTTAATCCATTTTACTCCCCCTATCGGGGGAGGTCTATATGGCCTGAATGATTACCCTGACAAAATATAACAATAAGACATGCGGTCTATGACCCATGGTAAGGTTACTTCCTTTTGCACAATAGAGTACAGGTATGGCATCGATTTTAGGAACCCGGATATAATTTTTAGGAACCGGGAGATGGAAAAAGATGCTTGGACACCCAGTACAGGTCGTTCTCCTTCAGCCTTTTTATACGAGGGTCCCGGACTCTCAACAGAAACAACATCATGAAACACCACATATGCCATCCTTTTGAACAATCCAGTACAGGTATGGCATCGATTTTAGGAACCCGGAGATAATTTTTAGGAACCGGGAGATGGAAAAAGATGCTTGGACACCCAGTACAGGTCGTTCTCCTTCAGCCTTTTTATACGAGGGTCCCGGACCCTCAACAGAAACAACATCATGAAACACCACATATGCCATCCTTTTGAACAATCCAGTACAGGTATGTCATCGATTTTAGGAAATCGGAGATAATTTTTAGGAACCGGGAGATGGAAAAAGATGCTTGGACACCCAGTACAGGTCATTCTCCTTCAGCCTTTTTATACGAGGGTCCCGGACCCTCAAAAGAAACAACAGCATGACACACCACATATGCCATCCTTTTGCACAATAGAGTACAGGTATGGCATCGATTTTAGAAACCCGGAGATAATTTTTAGGAACCGGGAGATGGAAAAAGATGCTTGGACACCCAGTAACGTTGTGTTAAGTAGTACTATTCTTAGCAGTTTAATCCATTTTACTCCCCCTATCGGGGGAGGTCTATATGGCCTGCCTGATTACCATGACAAAATATAACAATAAGACATGCGGTCTGGGACCCATGGTAAGGTTGTGTTAAGTAGTACTATTCTTAGCAGTTTAATCCATTTTACTCCCCCTATCGGGGGAGGTCTATATGGCCTGCCTGATTACCCTGACAAAGTATAACAACAAGACATGTGGTCTGGGACCCATGGTAACTAGGTTGTGTTAAGTAGTACTGTTCTTAGCACTTTAATACCTGTTACTCCCCCTATCTGGGTAGGTCTATATGGCCTGCATGATTACCCTGACAAAGTATAACAACAAGACATGCGGTCTGGGACCCATGTTAACTAGGTTGTGTTAAGTAGTACTGTTCTTAGCAGTTTAATACCTGTTACTCCCCATATCGGGGGAGGTCTATATGGCCTGCATGATTACATTGACAAAGTATAACAACAAGACATGCGGTCTGTGACCCATGGTAAGGTTGTGTTAAGTAGTACTATTTTTAGCAGTTTAATCCATTTTACTCCCCCTTTCGGGGGAGGTCTATATGGCCTGCCTGATTACCCTGACAAAATATAACAATAAGACATGCGGTCTGGGAGCCATGGTAACTAGGTTGTGTTAAGTAGTACTATTCTTAGCACTTTAATCCCTGTAACTCCCCCTATCGGGGGAGGTCTATATGGCCTGCCTGATTATCCTGACAAAATATAACAATAAGACATGCGGTCTGGGAGCCATGGTAACTAGGTTGTGTTAAGTAGTACTATTCTTAGCACTTTAATACCTGTAACTCCCCCTATCGGGGGAGGTCTATACGGCCTGCCTGATTACCCTGACAAAATGTAACAATAAGACATGCGGTCTGGGAGCCATGGTAAATTTGTGTTAAGTAGTACTATTCTTAGCACTTTAATCCCTTTTACGCCACCTATCGGGGAGGTCTATATGGCCTGCCTGATAACCCTGACAAAATATAACAATAAGACATGCAGTCTAGGACCCATGGTAAGGTTGTGTTAAGTAGTACTATTCTTAGCACTTTAATCCCTTTTACTCCCCGTATCGGGGGAGGTCTATATGGCCTGCCTGATTACCCTGAGAAAATATAACAATAAGACATGCGGTCTGTGACTCATGGTAAGGTTGTGTTAAGTAGTACTATTCTTAGCAGTTTAATCCATTTTACTCCCCCTATCGGGGGAGGTCTATATGGCCTGAATGATTACCCTGACAAAATATAACAATAAGACATGCGGTCTATGACCCATGGTAAGGTTACTTCCTTTTGCACAATAGAGTACAGGTATGGCATCGATTTTAGGAACCCGGATATAATTTTTAGGAACCGGGAGATGGAAAAAGATGCTTGGACACCCAGTACAGGTCGTTCTCCTTCAGCCTTTTTATACGAGGGTCCCGGACTCTCAACAGAAACAACATCATGAAACACCACATATGCCATCCTTTTGAACAATCCAGTACAGGTATGGCATCGATTTTAGGAACCCGGAGATAATTTTTAGGAACCGGGAGATGGAAAAAGATGCTTGGACACCCAGTACAGGTCGTTCTCCTTCAGCCTTTTTATACGAGGGTCCCGGACCCTCAACAGAAACAACATCATGAAACACCACATATGCCATCCTTTTGAACAATCCAGTACAGGTATGTCATCGATTTTAGGAAACCGGAGATAATTTTTAGGAACCGGGAGATGGAAAAAGATGCTTGGACACCCAGTACAGGTCATTCTCCTTCAGCCTTTTTATACGAGGGTCCCGGACCCTCAAAAGAAACAACAGCATGACACACCACATATGCCATCCTTTTGCACAATAGAGTACAGGTATGGCATCGATTTTAGAAACCCGGAGATAATTTTTAGGAACCGGGAGATGGAAAAAGATGCTTGGACACCCAGTAACGTTGTGTTAAGTAGTACTATTCTTAGCAGTTTAATCCATTTTACTCCCCCTATCGGGGGAGGTCTATATGGCCTGCCTGATTACCCTGACAAAATATAACAATAAGACATGCGGTCTGGGACCCATGGTAAGGTTGTGTTAAGTAGTACTATTCTTAGCAGTTTAATCCATTTTACTCCCCCTATCGGGGGAGGTCTATATGGCCTGCCTGATTACCCTGACAAAGTATAACAACAAGACATGCGGTCTGGGACCCATGGTAACTAGGTTGTGTTAAGTAGTACTGTTCTTAGCACTTTAATACCTGTTACTCCCCCTATCTGGGTAGGTCTATATGGCCTGCATGATTACCCTGACAAAGTATAACAACAAGACATGCGGTCTGGGACCCATGTTAACTAGGTTGTGTTAAGTAGTACTGTTCTTAGCAGTTTAATACCTGTTACTCCCCATATCGGGGGAGGTCTATATGGCCTGCATGATTACACTGACAAAGTATAACAACAAGACATGCGGTCTGTGACCCATGGTAAGGTTGTGTTAAGTAGTACTATTTTTAGCAGTTTAATCCATTTTACTCCCCCTTTCGGGGGAGGTCTATATGGCCTGCCTGATTACCCTGACAAAATATAACAATAAGACATGCGGTCTGGGAGCCATGGTAACTAGGTTGTGTTAAGTAGTACTATTCTTAGCACTTTAATCCCTGTAACTCCCCCTATCGGGGGAGGTCTGTACGGCCTGCCTGATTACCCTGACAAAATATAACAATAAGACATGCGGTCTGGGAGCCATGGTAACTAGGTTGTGTTAAGTAGTACTATTCTTAGCACTTTAATACCTGTAACTCCCCCTATCGGGGGAGGTCTATACGGCCTGCCTGATTACCCTGACAAAATGTAACAATAAGACATGCGGTCTGGGAGCCATGGTAAATTTGTGTTAAGTAGTACTATTCTTAGCACTTTAATCCCTTTTACGCCACCTATCGGGGAGGTCTATATGGCCTGCCTGATAACCCTGACAAAATATAACAATAAGACATGCAGTCTGGGACCCATGGTAAGGTTGTGTTAAGTAGTACTATTCTTAGCACTTTAATCCCTTTTACTCCCCGTATCGGGGGAGGTCTATATGGCCTGCCTGATTACCCTGAGAAAATATAACAATAAGACATGCGGTCTGTGACTCATGGTAAGGTTGTGTTAAGTAGTACTATTCTTAGCAGTTTAATCCATTTTACTCCCCCTATCGGGGGAGGTCTATATGGCCTGAATGATTACCCTGACAAAATATAACAATAAGACATGCGGTCTATGACCCATGGTAAGGTTACTTCCTTTTGCACAATAGAGTACAGGTATGGCATCGATTTTAGGAACCCGGATATAATTTTTAGGAACCGGGAGATGGAAAAAGATGCTTGGACACCCAGTACAGGTCGTTCTCCTTCAGCCTTTTTATACGAGGGTCCCGGACCCTCAACAGAAACAACATCATGAAACACCACATATGCCATCCTTTTGAACAATCCAGTACAGGTATGGCATCGATTTTAGGAACCCGGAGATAATTTTTAGGAACCGGGAGATGGAAAAAGATGCTTGGACACCCAGTACAGGTCGTTCTCCTTCAGCCTTTTTATACGAGGGTCCCGGACCCTCAACAGAAACAACATCATGAAACACCACATATGCCATCCTTTTGAACAATCCAGTACAGGTATGTCATCGATTTTAGGAAACCGGAGATAATTTTTAGGAACCGGGAGATGGAAAAAGATGCTTGGACACCCAGTACAGGTCATTCTCCTTCAGCCTTTTTATACGAGGGTCCCGGACCCTCAAAAGAAACAACAGCATGACACACCACATATGCCATCCTTTTGCACAATAGAGTACAGGTATGGCATCGATTTTAGAAACCCGGAGATAATTTTTAGGAACCGGGAGATGGAAAAAGATGCTTGGACACCCAGTAACGTTGTGTTAAGTAGTACTATTCTTAGCAGTTTAATCCATTTTACTCCCCCTATCGGGGGAGGTCTATATGGCCTGCCTGATTACCCTGACAAAATATAACAATAAGACATGCGGTCTGGGACCCATGGTAAGGTTGTGTTAAGTAGTACTATTCTTAGCACTTTAATCCCTTTTACTCCCCGTATCGGGGGAGGTCTATATGGCCTGCCTGATTACCCTGAGAAAATATAACAATAAGACATGCGGTCTGTGACTCATGGTAAGGTTGTGTTAAGTAGTACTATTCTTAGCAGTTTAATCCATTTTACTCCCCCTATCGGGGGAGGTCTATATGGCCTGAATGATTACCCTGACAAAATGTAACAATAAGACATGCGGTCTGGGAGCCATGGTAAATTTGTGTTAAGTAGTACTATTCTTAGCACTTTAATCCCTTTTACGCCACCTATCGGGGAGGTCTATATGGCCTGCCTGATAACCCTGACAAAATATAACAATAAGACATGCAGTCTGGGACCCATGGTAAGGTTGTGTTAAGTAGTACTATTCTTAGCACTTTAATCCCTTTTACTCCCCGTATCGGGGGAGGTCTATATGGCCTGCCTGATTACCCTGAGAAAATATAACAATAAGACATGCGGTCTGTGACTCATGGTAAGGTTGTGTTAAGTAGTACTATTCTTAGCAGTTTAATCCATTTTACTCCCCCTATCGGGGGAGGTCTATATGGCCTGAATGATTACCCTGACAAAATATAACAATAAGACATGCGGTCTATGACCCATGGTAAGGTTACTTCCTTTTGCACAATAGAGTACAGGTATGGCATCGATTTTAGGAACCCGGATATAATTTTTAGGAACCGGGAGATGGAAAAAGATGCTTGGACACCCAGTACAGGTCGTTCTCCTTCAGCCTTTTTATACGAGGGTCCCGGACTCTCAACAGAAACAACATCATGAAACACCACATATGCCATCCTTTTGAACAATCCAGTACAGGTATGGCATCGATTTTAGGAACCCGGAGATAATTTTTAGGAACCGGGAGATGGAAAAAGATGCTTGGACACCCAGTACAGGTCGTTCTCCTTCAGCCTTTTTATACGAGGGTCCCGGACCCTCAACAGAAACAACATCATGAAACACCACATATGCCATCCTTTTGAACAATCCAGTACAGGTATGTCATCGATTTTAGGAAACCGGAGATAATTTTTAGGAACCGGGAGATGGAAAAAGATGCTTGGACACCCAGTACAGGTCATTCTCCTTCAGCCTTTTTATACGAGGGTCCCGGACCCTCAAAAGAAACAACAGCATGACACACCACATATGCCATCCTTTTGCACAATAGAGTACAGGTATGGCATCGATTTTAGAAACCCGGAGATAATTTTTAGGAACCGGGAGATGGAAAAAGATGCTTGGACACCCAGTAACGTTGTGTTAAGTAGTACTATTCTTAGCAGTTTAATCCATTTTACTCCCCCTATCGGGGGAGGTCTATATGGCCTGCCTGATTACCCTGACAAAGTATAACAACAAGACATGCGGTCTGGGACCCATGGTACCTAGGTTGTGTTAAGTAGTACTGTTCTTAGCACTTTAATACCTGTTACTCCCCCTATCTGGGTAGGTCTATATGGCCTGCATGATTACCCTGACAAAGTATAACAACAAGACATGCGGTCTGGGACCCATGTTAACTAGGTTGTGTTAAGTAGTACTGTTCTTAGCAGTTTAATACCTGTTACTCCCCATATCGGGGGAGGTCTATATGGCCTGCATGATTACACTGACAAAGTATAACAACAAGACATGCGGTCTGTGACCCATGGTAAGGTTGTGTTAAGTAGTACTATTTTTAGCAGTTTAATCCATTTTACTCCCCCTTTCGGGGGAGGTCTATATGGCCTGCCTGATTACCCTGACAAAATATAACAATAAGACATGCGGTCTGGGAGCCATGGTAACTAGGTTGTGTTAAGTAGTACTATTCTTAGCACTTTAATCCCTGTAACTCCCCCTATCGGGGGAGGTCTGTACGGCCTGCCTGATTACCCTGACAAAATATAACAATAAGACATGCGGTCTGGGAGCCATGGTAACTAGGTTGTGTTAAGTAGTACTATTCTTAGCACTTTAATACCTGTAACTCCCCCTATCGGGGGAGGTCTATACGGCCTGCCTGATTACCCTGACAAAATGTAACAATAAGACATGCGGTCTGGGAGCCATGGTAAATTTGTGTTAAGTAGTACTATTCTTAGCACTTTAATCCCTTTTATGCCACCTATCGGGGAGGTCTATATGGCCTGCCTGATAACCCTGACAAAATATAACAATAAGACATGCAGTCTGAGACCCATGGTAAGGTTGTGTTAAGTAGTACTATTCTTAGCACTTTAATCCCTTTTACTCCCCGTATCGGGGGAGGTCTATATGGCCTGCCTGATTACCCTGAGAAAATATAACAATAAGACATGCGGTCTGTGACTCATGGTAAGGTTGTGTTAAGTAGTACTATTCTTAGCAGTTTAATCCATTTTACTCCCCGTATCGGGGGAGGTCTATATGGCCTGCCTGATTACCCTGAGAAAATATAACAATAAGACATGCGGTCTGTGACTCATGGTAAGGTTGTGTTAAGTAGTACTATTCTTAGCAGTTTAATCCATTTTACTCCCCCTATCGGGGGAGGTCTATATGGCCTGAATGATTACCCTGACAAAATATAACAATAAGACATGCGGTCTATGACCCATGGTAAGGTTACTTCCTTTTGCACAATAGAGTACAGGTATGGCATCGATTTTAGGAACCCGGATATAATTTTTAGGAACCGGGAGATGGAAAAAGATGCTTGGACACCCAGTACAGGTCGTTCTCCTTCAGCCTTTTTATACGAGGGTCCCGGACTCTCAACAGAAACAACATCATGAAACACCACATATGCCATCCTTTTGAACAATCCAGTACAGGTATGGCATCGATTTTAGGAACCCGGAGATAATTTTTAGGAACCGGGAGATGGAAAAAGATGCTTGGACACCCAGTACAGGTCGTTCTCCTTCAGCCTTTTTATACGAGGGTCCCGGACCCTCAACAGAAACAACATCATGAAACACCACATATGCCATCCTTTTGAACAATCCAGTACAGGTATGTCATCGATTTTAGGAAACCGGAGATAATTTTTAGGAACCGGGAGATGGAAAAAGATGCTTGGACACCCAGTACAGGTCATTCTCCTTCAGCCTTTTTATACGAGGGTCCCGGACCCTCAAAAGAAACAACAGCATGACACACCACATATGCCATCCTTTTGCACAATAGAGTACAGGTATGGCATCGATTTTAGAAACCCGGAGATAATTTTTAGGAACCGGGAGATGGAAAAAGATGCTTGGACACCCAGTAACGTTGTGTTAAGTAGTACTATTCTTAGCAGTTTAATCCATTTTACTCCCCCTATCGGGGGAGGTCTATATGGCCTGCCTGATTACCCTGACAAAATATAACAATAAGACATGCGGTCTGGGACCCATGGTAAGGTTGTGTTAAGTAGTACTATTCTTAGCACTTTAATCCCTTTTACTCACCCTATCGGGGGAGGTCTATATGGCCTGCCTGATTACCCTGACAAAGTATAATAATAAAACATGCGGTCTGGGACCCATGGTAACTAGGTTGTGTTAAGTAGTACTATTCTTAGCACTTTAATGCCTTTTACTCCCCCTATCGGGGGAGGTCTATACGGCCTGCCTGATTACCCTGACAAAGTATAACAACAAGACATGCGGTCTGGGACCCATGGTAACTAGGTTGTGTTAAGTAGTACTGTTCTTAGCACTTTAATACCTGTTACTCCCCCTATCTGGGTAGGTCTATATGGCCTGCATGATTACCCTGACAAAGTATAACAACAAGACATGCGGTCTGGGACCCATGTTAACTAGGTTGTGTTAAGTAGTACTGTTCTTAGCAGTTTAATACCTGTTACTCCCCATATCGGGGGAGGTCTATATGGCCTGCATGATTACACTGACAAAGTATAACAACAAGACATGCGGTCTGTGACCCATGGTAAGGTTGTGTTAAGTAGTACTATTTTTAGCAGTTTAATCCATTTTACTCCCCCTTTCGGGGGAGGTCTATATGGCCTGCCTGATTACCCTGACAAAATATAACAATAAGACATGCGGTCTGGGAGCCATGGTAACTAGGTTGTGTTAAGTAGTACTATTCTTAGCACTTTAATCCCTGTAACTCCCCCTATCGGGGGAGGTCTGTACGGCCTGCCTGATTACCCTGACAAAATATAACAATAAGACATGCGGTCTGGGAGCCATGGTAACTAGGTTGTGTTAAGTAGTACTATTCTTAGCACTTTAATACCTGTAACTCTCCCTATCGGGGGAGGTCTATACGGCCTGCCTGATTACCCTGACAAAATGTAACAATAAGACATGCGGTCTGGGAGCCATGGTAAATTTGTGTTAAGTAGTACTATTCTTAGCACTTTAATCCCTTTTACGCCACCTATCGGGGAGGTCTATATGGCCTGCCTGATAACCCTGACAAAATATAACAATAAGACATGCAGTCTGGGACCCATGGTAAGGTTGTGTTAAGTAGTACTATTCTTAGCACTTTAATCCCTTTTACTCCCCGTATCGGGGGAGGTCTATATGGCCTGCCTGATTACCCTGAGAAAATATAACAATAAGACATGCGGTCTGTGACTCATGGTAAGGTTGTGTTAAGTAGTACTATTCTTAGCAGTTTAATCCATTTTACTCCCCCTATCGGGGGAGGTCTATATGGCCTGAATGATTACCCTGACAAAATATAACAATAAGACATGCGGTCTATGACCCATGGTAAGGTTACTTCCTTTTGCACAATAGAGTACAGGTATGGCATCGATTTTAGGAACCCGGATATAATTTTTAGGAACCGGGAGATGGAAAAAGATGCTTGGACACCCAGTACAGGTCGTTCTCCTTCAGCCTTTTTATACGAGGGTCCCGGACTCTCAACAGAAACAACATCATGAAACACCACATATGCCATCCTTTTGAACAATCCAGTACAGGTATGGCATCGATTTTAGGAACCCGGAGATAATTTTTAGGAACCGGGAGATGGAAAAAGATGCTTGGACACCCAGTACAGGTCGTTCTCCTTCAGCCTTTTTATACGAGGGTCCCGGACCCTCAACAGAAACAACATCATGAAACACCACATATGCCATCCTTTTGAACAATCCAGTACAGGTATGTCATCGATTTTAGGAAACCGGAGATAATTTTTAGGAACCGGGAGATGGAAAAAGATGCTTGGACACCCAGTACAGGTCATTCTCCTTCAGCCTTTTTATACGAGGGTCCCGGACCCTCAAAAGAAACAACAGCATGACACACCACATATGCCATCCTTTTGCACAATAGAGTACAGGTATGGCATCGATTTTAGAAACCCGGAGATAATTTTTAGGAACCGGGAGATGGAAAAAGATGCTTGGACACCCAGTAACGTTGTGTTAAGTAGTACTATTCTTAGCAGTTTAATCCATTTTACTCCCCCTATCAGGGGAGGTCCATATGGCCTGCCTGATTACCCTGACAAAATATAACAATAAGACATGCGGTCTGGGACCCATGGTAAGGTTGTGTTAAGTAGTACTATTCTTAGCAGTTTAATCCATTTTACTCACCCTATCGGGGGAGGTCTATATGGCCTGCCTGATTACCCTGACAAAGTATAATAATAAAACATGCGGTCTGGGACCCATGGTAACTAGGTTGTGTTAAGTAGTACTATTCTTAGCACTTTAATGCCTTTTACTCCCCCTATCGGGGGAGGTCTATATGGCCTGCCTGATTACCCTGACAAAGTATAACAACAAGACATGCGGTCTGGGACCCATGGTAACTAGGTTGTGTTAAGTAGTACTGTTCTTAGCACTTTAATACCTGTTACTCCCCCTATCTGGGTAGGTCTATATGGCCTGCATGATTACCCTGACAAAGTATAACAACAAGACATGCGGTCTGGGACCCATGTTAACTAGGTTGTGTTAAGTAGTACTGTTCTTAGCAGTTTAATACCTGTTACTCCCCATATCGGGGGAGGTCTATATGGCCTGCATGATTACACTGACAAAGTATAACAACAAGACATGCGGTCTGTGACCCATGGTAAGGTTGTGTTAAGTAGTACTATTTTTAGCAGTTTAATCCATTTTACTCCCCCTTTCGGGGGAGGTCTATATGGCCTGCCTGATTACCCTGACAAAATATAACAATAAGACATGCGGTCTGGGAGCCATGGTAACTAGGTTGTGTTAAGTAGTACTATTCTTAGCACTTTAATCCCTGTAACTCCCCCTATCGGGGGAGGTCTGTACGGCCTGCCTGATTACCCTGACAAAATATAACAATAAGACATGCGGTCTGGGAGCCATGGTAACTAGGTTGTGTTAAGTAGTACTATTCTAAGCACTTTAATACCTGTAACTCCCCCTATCGGGGGAGGTCTATACGGCCTGCCTGATTACCCTGACAAAATGTAACAATAAGACATGCGGTCTGGGAGCCATGGTAAATTTGTGTTAAGTAGTACTATTCTTAGCACTTTAATCCCTTTTACGCCACCTATCGGGGAGGTCTATATGGCCTGCCTGATAACCCTGACAAAATATAACAATAAGACATGCAGTCTGAGACCCATGGTAAGGTTGTGTTAAGTAGTACTATTCTTAGCACTTTAATCCCTTTTACTCCCCGTATCGGGGGAGGTCTATATGGCCTGCCTGATTACCCTGAGAAAATATAACAATAAGACATGCGGTCTGTGACTCATGGTAAGGTTGTGTTAAGTAGTACTATTCTTAGCAGTTTAATCCATTTTACTCCCCGTATCGGGGGAGGTCTATATGGCCTGCCTGATTACCCTGAGAAAATATAACAATAAGACATGCGGTCTGTGACTCATGGTAAGGTTGTGTTAAGTAGTACTATTCTTAGCAGTTTAATCCATTTTACTCCCCCTATCGGGGGAGGTCTATATGGCCTGAATGATTACCCTGACAAAATATAACAATAAGACATGCGGTCTATGACCCATGGTAAGGTTACTTCCTTTTGCACAATAGAGTACAGGTATGGCATCGATTTTAGGAACCCGGATATAATTTTTAGGAACCGGGAGATGGAAAAAGATGCTTGGACACCCAGTACAGGTCGTTCTCCTTCAGCCTTTTTATACGAGGGTCCCGGACTCTCAACAGAAACAACATCATGAAACACCACATATGCCATCCTTTTGAACAATCCAGTACAGGTATGGCATCGATTTTAGGAACCCGGAGATAATTTTTAGGAACCGGGAGATGGAAAAAGATGCTTGGACACCCAGTACAGGTCGTTCTCCTTCAGCCTTTTTATACGAGGGTCCCGGACCCTCAACAGAAACAACATCATGAAACACCACATATGCCATCCTTTTGAACAATCCAGTACAGGTATGTCATCGATTTTAGGAAACCGGAGATAATTTTTAGGAACCGGGAGATGGAAAAAGATGCTTGGACACCCAGTACAGGTCATTCTCCTTCAGCCTTTTTATACGAGGGTCCCGGACCCTCAAAAGAAACAACAGCATGACACACCACATATGCCATCCTTTTGCACAATAGAGTACAGGTATGGCATCGATTTTAGAAACCCGGAGATAATTTTTAGGAACCGGGAGATGGAAAAAGATGCTTGGACACCCAGTAACGTTGTGTTAAGTAGTACTATTCTTAGCAGTTTAATCCATTTTACTCCCCCTATCGGGGGAGGTCTATATGGCCTGCCTGATTACCCTGACAAAATATAACAATAAGACATGCGGTCTGGGACCCATGGTAAGGTTGTGTTAAGTAGTACTATTCTTAGCAGTTTAATCCATTTTACTCACCCTATCGTGGGAGGTCTATATGGCCTGCCTGATTACCCTGACAAAGTATAACAACAAGACATGCGGTCTGGGACCCATGGTAACTAGGTTGTGTTAAGTAGTACTGTTCTTAGCACTTTAATACCTGTTACTCCCCCTATCTGGGTAGGTCTATATGGCCTGCATGATTACCCTGACAAAGTATAACAACAAGACATGCGGTCTGGGACCCATGTTAACTAGGTTGTGTTAAGTAGTACTGTTCTTAGCAGTTTAATACCTGTTACTCCCCATATCGGGGGAGGTCTATATGGCCTGCATGATTACACTGACAAAGTATAACAACAAGACATGCGGTCTGTGACCCATGGTAAGGTTGTGTTAAGTAGTACTATTTTTAGCAGTTTAATCCATTTTACTCCCCCTTTCGGGGGAGGTCTATATGGCCTGCCTGATTACCCTGACAAAATATAACAATAAGACATGCGGTCTGGGAGCCATGGTAACTAGGTTGTGTTAAGTAGTACTATTCTTAGCACTTTAATCCCTGTAACTCCCCCTATCGGGGGAGGTCTGTACGGCCTGCCTGATTACCCTGACAAAATATAACAATAAGACATGCGGTCTGGGAGCCATGGTAACTAGGTTGTGTTAAGTAGTACTATTCTTAGCACTTTAATACCTGTAACTCCCCCTATCGGGGGAGGTCTATACGGCCTGCCTGATTACCCTGACAAAATGTAACAATAAGACATGCGGTCTGGGAGCCATGGTAAATTTGTGTTAAGTAGTACTATTCTTAGCACTTTAATCCCTTTTACGCCACCTATCGGGAGGTCTATATGGCCTGCCTGATAACCCTGACAAAATATAACAATAAGACATGCAGTCTGAGACCCATGGTAAGGTTGTGTTAAGTAGTACTATTCTTAGCACTTTAATCCCTTTTACTCCCCGTATCGGGGGAGGTCTATATGGCCTGCCTGATTACCCTGAGAAAATATAACAATAAGACATGCGGTCTGTGACTCATGGTAAGGTTGTGTTAAGTAGTACTATTCTTAGCAGTTTAATCCATTTTACTCCCCCTATCGGGGGAGGTCTATATGGCCTGAATGATTACCCTGACAAAATATAACAATTAGACATGCGGTCTATGACCCATGGTAAGGTTACTTCCTTTTGCACAATAGAGTACAGGTATGGCATTGATTTTAGGAACCCGGATATAATTTTTAGGAACCGGGAGATGGAAAAAGATGCTTGGACACCCAGTACAGGTCGTTCTCCTTCAGCCTTTTTATACGAGGGTCCCGGACTCTCAACAGAAACAACATCATGAAACACCACATATGCCATCCTTTTGAACAATCCAGTACAGGTATGGCATCGATTTTAGGAACCCGGAGATAATTTTTAGGAACCGGGAGATGGAAAAAGATGCTTGGACACCCAGTACAGGTCGTTCTCCTTCAGCCTTTTTATACGAGGGTCCCGGACCCTCAACAGAAACAACATCATGAAACACCACATATGCCATCCTTTTGAACAATCCAGTACAGGTATGTCATCGATTTTAGGAAACCGGAGATAATTTTTAGGAACCGGGAGATGGAAAAAGATGCTTGGACACCCAGTACAGGTCATTCTCCTTCAGCCTTTTTATACGAGGGTCCCGGACCCTCAAAAGAAACAACAGCATGACACACCACATATGCCATCCTTTTGCACAATAGAGTACAGGTATGGCATCGATTTTAGAAACCCGGAGATAATTTTTAGGAACCGGGAGATGGAAAAAGATGCTTGGACACCCAGTAACGTTGTGTTAAGTAGTACTATTCTTAGCAGTTTAATCCATTTTACTCCCCCTATCGGGGGAGGTCTATATGGCCTGCCTGATTACCCTGACAAAATATAACAATAAGACATGCGGTCTGGGACCCATGGTAAGGTTGTGTTAAGTAGTACTATTCTTAGCAGTTTAATCCATTTTACTCCTCCTATCGGGGGAGGTCTATATGGCCTGCCTGATTACCCTGACAAAATATAACAACAAGACATGCGGGCTGGGACCCATGGTAAGGTTACTTCCTTTTGCACAATAGAGTACAGGTATGGCATCGATTTTAGGAACCCGGATATAATTTTTAGGAACCGGGAGATGGAAAAAGATGCTTGGACACCCAGTACAGGTCATTCTCCTTCAGCCTTTTTATACGAGGGTCCCAGACCCTCAACAGAAACAACATCATGAAACACCACATATGCCATCCTTTTGAACAATCCAGTACAGGTATGGCATCGATTTTAGGAACCCAGAGATAATTTTTAGGAACCGGGAGATGGAAAAAGATGCTTGGACACCCAGTACAGGTCGTTCTCCTTCATCCTTTTATACGAGGGTCCCGGACCCTCAACAGAAACAACATCATGAAACACCACATATGCCATCCTTTTGAACAATCCAGTACAGGTATGGCATCGATTTTAGCAACCCGGAGATAATTTTTAGGAACCGTTGATGGAAAAAGATGCTTGGACACCCAGTACAGGTCATTCTCCTTCAGTCTTTTTATACGAGGGTCCCGGACCCTCAACAGAAACAACAGCATGAAACACCACATATGCCATCCTTTTGCACAATCCAATACAGGTATGGCATCAATTTTAGGAACCCGGAGATAATTTTTAGGAACCGGGAGATGGGCAAAGATGCTTGGACACCCAGTACAGGTCGTTCTCCTTCAGCCTTTTTATAGCAGGGTCCCGGACCCTCAACAGAAACAACAGCATGAAACACCACATATGCCATCCTTTAGAACAATCCAGTACAGGTATGGCATCAATTTTAGGAACCCGGAGATAATTTTTAGGAACCGGGAGATGGAAAAACATGCTTGGACACCCAGTACAGGTCGTTCTCCTTCAGCCTTTTTATACGAGGGTCCAGGACCCTCAACAGAAACAACAGCATAAAACACCACATATGCCATCCTTTTGAACAATCCAGTACAGGTATGGCATGGATTTTAGGAACCCGGAGATAATTTTTACGAACCGGGAGATGGAAAAAGATGCTTGGACACCCAGTACAGGTCATACACCTTCAGCCTTTTTATACGAGGGTCCCGGACCCTCAACAGAAACAACAGCATGAAACACCACATATGCCATCCTTTTGCACAATCCAGTAAAGGTATGGCATCGATTTTAGGAACCCGGAGATAATTTTTAGGAACCGGGCGATGGAAAAAGATGCTTGGACACCTACTACAGGTTGTTCTCCTTCAGCCTTTTTATACGATGGTCCAGGACCCTCAACAGAAACAACAGCATGAAACACCACATATGCCATCCTTTTGCACAATCCAGTACAGGTATGGCATAGATTTTAGGAACCCGGAGATAATTTTTAGGAACCGGGAGATGGAAAAAGATGCTTGGACACCCAGTACAGGTCGTTCTCCTTCAGCCTTTTTATACTAGGGTCCAGGACCCTCAACAGACACAACAGCATGAAATACCACATTTGCCATCCTTTTGCACAATCCAGTACAGGTATGGCATTGATTTTAGGAACACGGAGATAATTTTTAGGAACCGGGAGATGGAAAAAGATGCTTGGACACCCTGTACAGGTCGTTCTCCTTCAGCCTTTTTATAGCAGGGTCCTGGACCCTCAACAGAAACAACAGCATGAAACACCACATATGCCATCCTTTTGAACAATCCAGTACAGGTATGGCATCAATTTTAGGAACCCGGAGATCATTTTTAGGAACCGGGAGATGGAAAAAGATGCTTGGACACCCAGTACAGGTCGTTCTCCTTCAGCCTTTTTATACGAGGGTCCAGGACCCTCAACAGAAACAACAGCATGAAACACCACATATGCCATCCTTTTGCACAATAGAGTACAGGTATGGCATCGATTTTAGAAACCCGGATATAATTTTTAGGAACCGGGAGATGGAAAAATATGCTTGGACACCCAGTACAGTTCGTTCTCCTTCAGCCTTTTTATACGAGGGTCCCGACTCCCGGACCCTCAACAGAAACAACAGCATGAAACACCACATATGCCATCCTTTTGCACAATAGAGTACAGGTATGACATCGATTTTAGAAACCCGGAGATAATTTTTAGGAACCGGGAGATGAAAAAAGATGCTTGGACACCCAGTACAGGTCTTTCTCCTTCAGCCTTTTTATACGATGGTCCAGGACCCTCAACAGAAACAACAGCATGAAACACCACATATGCCATCCTTTTGAACAATCCAGTACAGGTATGGCATCGATTTTAGGAACCCGGAGATAATTTTTAGGAACCGGGAGATGGAAAAAGATGCTTGGACACCCAGTACAGTTTGTTCTCCTTCAGCCTTTTTATACGAGGGTCCCGACTCTCGGACCCTCAACAGAAACAACAGCATGAAACACCACATATGCCATCCTTTTGCACAATAGAGTACAGGTATGGCATCGATTTTAGGAACCCAGAGATAATTTTTAGGAACCGGGAGATGGAAAAAGATGCTTGGACACCCAGTACAGGTCATTTTTCTTCATCCTTTTTATACGAGGGTCCACGACCCCAAACAGGCACGACAGCATGAAAGACCCCATATGCCATCACTTCCTTTTGCACAATCGAGTACAGGTATGGCATCGTTTTTAGGAACCCGGAGATAATTTTTCGGAACCGGGAGATGGAAAAAGATGCTTGGTCGGTCCTCCTACTTCAAATTAGGGGCACTGCGCGTGCAATCTACTGTGCCACCAGATATGAGTGGTGTGTCAATGAGTACTATTCTTAACAGTTTCATCACTGTTATGTGCCTTTTTTTTGGTTTGGGTTTTGTAGCCACAGTGCAGCACCATAGGCCAGAAAAATTAGGCATGTCCAAATGCCTGAAAAATTAGGTATTGTTGCAGCCGCTGCTGTAGCAGCGGCCAGAAAAGTTTATGTTTGTAAAACAGTTATAAAGTGCCCTAAAACCTTGCGGCTTGAACACTAGTTGTTGGCGGATAAGTCACGCAAGTCATCCGGCATTCGAAGAAAAAATACGGCAGCGTGTGTACCATTTGTAGCCCAAGGCAGCTTATCTCATCATCAGACCTTTTTTACTCAAATGTATCGTCCAATGTCAGTCCCTTCGGGATCCATCCCTCATTCATTTTAATAAAGGTGAGATAATCAAGACTTTTTTGACCTAGGCGACTTCTCTTCTCAGTGACAAAACCTCCTGCTGCACTGAAGGTCCTTTCTGACAGGACACTTGAAGCGGGGCAGGCCAGAAGTTTGATTGCAAATTGGGATAGCTCAGGCCACAGGTCAAGCCTGCACACACAGTAGTCAAGGGGTCCATCGCTCCTCAGAGTGTCGAGATCCGCAGTTAATGCTAGGTAGTCTGCTACCTGTCGGTTGAGTCTTTCTCTGAGGCTGGATCCCAAAAGGCTGTGGCGATGCATAGGAGTTTAAAAGGTCCGCATGTCCTCCATCAACAACACGTCTGGAAAGCATCCTGAACTTGCCGCCGTGGTCATGGGAGGAGGAGGAGGATTACTTTCATCTCTTCCCCTGTTAGATTCCCGTTGTGCTGTGACATCACCCTTATACGCTGTGTAAAGCATAGTTTTTAATTTATTTTAGAACTGCTCCATCATTTCTGACTTGCGGGAATTTGGTAAAATTTCAGTCACTTTATGCTTATACCGGGGGTCTAGTAGCGTGGACACCCAGTACAGGTCGTTCTCCTTCAGCTTTTTTATACGAGGGTCCCTCAACAGGCACGACAGCATGAAAGACCCGATTTGCACAAGGTTGGATGCCGAGCTAATCATGTCCCGTTCCTCATCCTCACTGATCTCACTGAAGGTATCTTCTTCCCCCCAGCCACGTACAACACCACGGGTACCAGTTAGGTGACAAAAACGAGCACCCTGGGATGCCTGTTGTGCTTGGTCTTCCTCCTCCTCCTCAAAGCCACATTCCTCCTCTGACTCCTCTTCCTCACAATCCTCTTCCTGTGTTGCCGCAGGTCCAGCAAGTGATGCTGATAAAGCTGTTTCTGGTGGTTATGGAGACCACAACTCTTCACGCTCATCTACGGCCTGATCCAGCACTCTTCGCAGGGCACGCTCCAGGAAGAAAACAAATGGTATGATGTCGCTGATGGTGCCTTCGGTGCGACTGACAAGGTTTGTCACCTTCTCAAAATTACGCATGAGCCTACAGGCATTGCGCATGAGCGTCCAGTAATTTGGAAAATAAATCCCCAGCTCCCCAGAGGCTTTCCTAGCACCCCGGTCATACAAATACTCGTTAAGAGCTTTTTCTTGTTGGAGCAGGCGGTCGAACATTAGGAGTGTTGAATTCCAATGTGTTGGGCTGTCGCAAATCAAGCACCTCACTGGCAGGTTGTTTCGACGCTGGATATCAGACAAGTGCGCCATGGCCGTGTAGGAACGCCTGAAATGGCCACACACCTTCCTGGCCTGCTTCAGGACGTCCTGTAAGCCTGGGTACTTATGCACAATGCATTGTACAATCAGATTACAGACATATGCCATGCACGGCACATGTGTCAACTTGCCCAATTTCAATGCCGCCACCAAATTACTTCCATTGTCAGAAACAACCTTGCCAATCTCCAGTTGGTGCGGAGTCAGCCACTGATCCACCTGTGCGTTCAGGGCGGACAGGAGTGCTGGTGCGGTGTGAATCTCGGCTTTCAGGCAAGTCAACCCCAAGACGGCTTGACACTGCCGTATCCGGGATGTTGAATAGTACCTGGGGAGCTGGGGGGGTGCCGTTGATGTGGAGCAAGACACAGCAGCAGAAGAGAACTCAGCCGAGGAAGAGGTTCACACATAAGGATTCACATATAGACACGCAAAGAAACACACTCAGACACAGACACCCAAACAGACACTCAGCACTTGTTTACATTGACCTGACAAGTAATGAGTTAGACTGGTGGATTGGTGACTTCCGGAAAGGTCTCATTAGTCTCAAAGTCTGTAGAAAGATGTGAATAATCAGTAGTAAGGCCAAAATTTCCTAAAAAGGAACAGACAAAGGACACACACACACACTCAAACACAAACTTGCACATACACCCAAGGAAACACCGACAGAGACAGCCACAGAAAACACACAAAGACATACACACACAGAGACACCCACAGAAAACACACAAAGACATACATACACAGAGAGACAACCACATAAAACACACAAATACATACATACACACACACACACACCCTCACTGAGACATCCACAGAAAACACACAAAGACATACACACACTTTCACAGAGACACCAACATACAATGCACAGACATACACACACCCTCACAGAGACACCCACAGAAAACACACACCCTCACAGAGACATCCACAGAAAACACAGACATACATACATACACACACACCCTCACAGAGAAATCCACAGAAAACACAGAGACATATACACCCACCCTCACAGAGGCATCCAGAGAAAATACACAAAGACATACATATATACACCCTCACAGAGACACCCATAGAAAAAGCACAAAGACATACGCACACACCATCACAGACATCCACAGAAAATGCACAAAGACATACTCACCCACCCTCACAGAGAGACCCACAGAAAAAAATACATACACACACATAGAGACACAAACAAAAGCACAAAGACATAAACACAGACACCCACAGAAACACTCACAGCATCCCCTAAATCAACAGTGTGTGACATGCATGATAAAAATATTGAAGAAATTAACGGCTAGATTTAGAGTTTTGTCGGTAAGGACCCGCGTAGCTAACGCTGGCTTTTTTCTGGCCGCACCATAAAAATAACTCTGGTATTGAGAGTCCACATAAAGGCTGCGTTAGGCTCCAAAAAAAGAGCGTAGAGCATATTTAACGCAACTTCAACTCTCGATACCAGAGTTGCTTACGGACGCGGCCAGCCTAAAAAACGTGCTCGTGCACGATTCCCCCATAGGAAACAATGCAAAAAAGCCGCGTTCAGCTCCTAACGCAGCCCCATTGTTTGCTATGCGGAAACACCTCCTAAGTCTGCACCTAACACTCTAACATGTACCCCGAGTCTAAACACCCCTAACCTTACACTTATTAACCCCTAATCTGCCGCCCCCACTATTGCTGACCCCTGCATATTATTATTAACCCCTAATCTGCCGCTCCATAAACCGCCGCTACTTACATTATCCCTATGTACCCCTAATCTGCTGCCCCTAACACCGCCGACCCCTATATTATATTTATTAACCCCTAATCTGCCCCCCTCAACGTCGCCTCCACCTGCCTACACTTATTAACCCCTAATCTGCCGACCGGACCTGAGCGCTACTATAATAAAGTTATTAACCCCTAATCCGCCTCACTAACCCTATAATAAATAGTATTAACCCCTAATCTGCCCTCCCTAACATCGCCGACACCTAACTTCAATTATTAACGCCTAATCTGCCGACTGGAGCTCACCGCTATTCTAATAAATGTATTAACCCCTAAAGCTAAGTCTAACCCTAACACTAACACCCCCCTAAATTAAATATAATTTTAATCTAACGAAATTAATTATCTCTTATTAAATAAATTATTCCTATTTAAAGCTAAATACTTACCTGTAAAATAAATCCTAATATAGCTACAATATAAATTATAATTATATTATAGCTATTTTAGAATTTATATTTATTTTACAGGTAACTTTGTAATTATTTTAACCAGGTACAATAGCTATTAAATAGTTAAGAAATATTTAATAGCTAAAATAGTTAAAATAATTACAAAATTACCTGTAAAATAAATCCTAACCTAAGTTACAATTAAACCTAACACTATACTATCATTAAATTAATTAAATAAAATACCTACAATTACCTACAATTAAACCTAACACTACACTATCAATACATTAATTAAATACGATACCTACAAATAACTACAATGAAATAAACTAACTAAAGTACAAAAAATAAAAAAGAACTAAGTTACAAAAAATAAAAAAATATTTACAAACATAAGAAAAATCTTACAACAATTTTAAACTAATTACACCTACTCTAAGCCCCCTAATAAAATAACAAAGCCCCCCAAAATAAAAAATGCCCTACCCTATTCTAAATTACTAAAGTTCAAAGCTCTTTTACCTTACCAGCCCTGAACAGGGCCCTTTGCGGGGCATGCCCCAAAGAATTCAGCTCTTTTGCCTGTAAAAAAAAACATACAATACCCCCCCCAACATTACAACCCACCACCCACATACCCCTAATCTAACCCAAACCCCCCTTAGATAAACCTAACACTAAGCCCCTGAAGATCTTCCTACCTTGTCTTCACCTCACCGGGTATCACACCGATCTGTCCTGGCTCCGATATCTTCATCCAACCCAAGAGGGGGCTAGACATCCATCATCCGATGGCTGAAGAAGTCCAGAAGAGGGTCCAAAGTCTTCATCCTATCCGGGAAGAAGAGTAGATCCGGACCGGCAACCATCTTCTTCCAAGCGGCATCTTCTATCTTCATCCGATGAGGACCGGCTCCATCCTGAAGACCTCCACCGCGGACCCATCTTCATCCGGCGACGTCCAACTGAAGAATGACGGTTCCTTTAAGGGACGTCATCCAAGATGGCGTCCCTCGAATTCCGATTGGCTGATAGGATTCTATCAGCCAATCGGAATTAAGGTAGGAATATTCTGATTGGCTGATGGAATCAGCCAATCAGAATCAAGTTCAATCCGATTGGCTGATCCAATCAGCCAATCAGATTGAGCTCGCATTCTATTGGCTGATCGGAACAGCCAATAGAATGCAAGCTCAATCTGATTGGCTGATTGGATCAGCCAATCGGATTGAACTTGATTCTGATTGGCTGATTCCATCAGCCAATCAGAATATTCCTACCTTAATTCCGATTGGCTGATAGAATCCTATCAGCCAATCGGAATTCGAGGGACGCCATCTTGGATGACGTCCCTTAAAGGAACCGTCATTCTTCAGTTGGACGTCACCGGATGAAGATGGGTCCGCGGTGGAGGTCTTCAGGATGGAGCCGGTCCTCATCGGATGAAGATAGAAGATGCCGCTTGGAAGAAGATGGTTGCCGGTCCGGATCTACTCTTGTTCCCGGATAGGATGAAGACTTTGGACCCTCTTCTGGACTTCTTCAGCCATCGGATGATGGATGTCTAGCCCCCTCTTGGGTTGGATGAAGATATCGGAGCCAGGACGGCTCGGTGTGATACCCGGTGAGGTGAAGACAAGGTAGGAAGATCTTCAGGGGCTTAGTGTTAGGTTTATTTAAGGGGGGTTTGAGTTAGATTAGGGGTATGTGGGTGGTGGGTTGTAATGTTGGGGGGGGGTATTGTATGTTTTTTTTTACAGGCAAAAGAGCTGAATTCTTTGGGACATGCCCCGCAAAGGGCCCTGTTCAGGGCTGGTAAGGTAAAAGAGCTTTGAACTTTAGTAATTTAGAATAGGGTAGGGCATTTTTTATTTTGGGGGGCTTTGTTATTTTATTAGGGGGCTTAGAGTAGGTGTAATTAGTTTAAAATTGTTGTAAGATTTTTCTTATGTTTGTAAATATTTTTTTATTTTTTGTAACTTAGTTCTTTTTTATTTTTTGTACTTTAGTTAGTTTATTTCATTGTAGTTATTTTTA
This sequence comes from Bombina bombina, assembly GCF_027579735.1. Lineage (NCBI taxonomy): Eukaryota > Metazoa > Chordata > Amphibia > Anura > Bombinatoridae > Bombina > Bombina bombina. The sequence continues at coordinate 262,813,960 of NC_069507.1, read as the reverse complement.
GGTATTGTATTTAATTAATGTATTGATAGTGTAGTGTTAGGTTTAATTGTAGGTAATTGTAGGTATTTTATTTAATTAATTTAATGATAGTATAGTGTTAGGTTTAATTGTAACTTAGGTTAGGATTTATTTTACAGGTAATTTTGTAATTATTTTAACTATTTTAGCTATTAAATAGTTCTTAACTATTTAATAGCTATTGTACCTGGTTAAAATAAATACAAAGTTACCTGTAAAATAAATATAAATCCTAAAATAGCTATAATATAATTATAATTTATATTGTAGCTATATTAGGATTTATTTTACAGGTAAGTATTTAGCTTTAAATAGGAATAATTTATTTAATAAGAGTTAATTAATTTTGTTAGATTTAAATTATATTTAAGTTAGGGGGGTGTTAGTGTTAGGGTTAGACTTAGCTTTAGGGGTTAATACATTTATTAGAATAGCGGTGAGCTCCAGTCAGCAGATTAGGGGTTAATGTTTGAAGTTAGGTGTCGGCGATGTTAGGGAGGGCAGATTAGGGGTTAATACTATTTATTATAGGGTTAGTGAGGCGGATTAGGGGTTAATAACTTTATTATGATAGCGGTGTGGTTCGCTCGGCAGATTAGGGGTTAATAAGTGTAGGCAGGTGGAGGCGACGTTGTGGGGGGCAGATTAGGGGTTAATAAATATAATATAGGGGTCGGCGGTGTTAGGGGCAGCAGATTAGGGGTACATAGCTATAATGTAGGTGGCGGCTCTTTGCGGTCGGCAGATTAGGGGTTAATTATTGTAGGTAGCTGGCTGCGACATTGTGGGGGGCAGGTTAGGGGTTAATAAATATAATATAGGGGTCGGCGGTGTTAGGGGCAGCAGATTAGGGGTACATAAGGATAACGTAGGTGGCGGTCGGCAGATTAGGGGTTAAAAAAATTAAATCGAGTGGTGGCGATGTGGGGGGGGGCTCGGTTTAGGGGTACATAGGTAGTTTATGGGTGTTAGTGTACTTTAGAGTACAGTAGTTAAGAGCTTTATGAACCGGCGTTAGCCCAGAAAGCTCTTAACTACTGACTTTTTTCTGCGGCTGGAGTTTTGTCGTTAGAATTCTAACGCTCACTTCAGACACGACTCTAAATACCGGAGTTAGAAAAATCCCATTGAAAAGATAGGATACGCAATTGACGTAAGGGGATCTGCGGTATGGAAAAGTCGCGGCTGAAAAGTGAGCGTTAGACCCTTTTTTGAGTGACTCCAAATACCGGAGGTAGCCTAAAACCAGCGTTAGGAGCCTCTAACGCTGGTTTTCACGGCTACCGCCAAACTCCAAATCTAGGCCTAAGAGATCACTTTTTAAAGAATCATATTGTAAATGTGCATACAAAAATAATTCTGTGAATTCAAAATTGTACATTAATGATCTGGGTAGATGGCTAGATGAAGAAAAGTACTTTTAAAAGGTTGACATATGTTTGTTTTTGTTTCCCCATTTTCCCCAACCAAGAGCACCTCTTCAAATATAGTGTACAAATGTTCTCATCTGTCAGCTGTACTTATGGATTTTGAAAATGCTGTACTCTATATGTTCTTGGTGGAACCATAAACTGTGGTACTCATACCATTAGATCTGGTTAAATGCAGGATTAAGGCTTGTTTGTATGTATTTCAAAATTAAGTCAGCTGTAGTGTAAACTGAACAGTTTTAAGTTAACCTGTCTCATTTCAAACACTGAGTAATCTTAGTCTGAGAGTATAACATTTTATGCAGATGTAAAAATCATAGATAAAATGCCTCCTTGAATCTAGAAAGTCCTTGCATAAAGGGGCAGTAAACTGGAATGTAATAAATATATATATCAATTAAAAAACTCATATCTGCCAAATGGGCACCTACCATTTTTGTATTGAGGAGGAAACATTTCTGCATGGCTTTAAATATAACATTTCTACAGCATTGCCAATTAATCATAAATACACTGCTGCTAAAAAATTTGTTTTTATGGACCCCTGGCCCCACCATACAACTACTACCACACTGAAGTTACAATCTGAAATTGCACAAAGAAATAAAAAACATTTACTAAGTAAGTCCTACCTCCTCTGCAAATGAAAGTGATTTGCCATCTGACTCAGGCACACACTGTACAAACAAAGTGCCAAGTCTGTCTCACACTGTGCATAGTGGTTTAATGCTCGGAAATCATCTCAAATGCTAATACTCTACTCCTTGTAATAACATTTCCCATGCTTAATTAACATTCTGCTGTAGTACCCACTGGTGGCTGCCAAAATTTAAAAAAAATATATTTTTTTTAGTTATTCTTGCCTCATGGGGCCCCCCTGGCCCATTGGGCCCCTGACAGGAGTCACCCCTGTCACCCCCTGATGGTGGCCCTGCTCCCAGGTAGTGGAGGCTCAGGATCAGCCTGCAAGCATGGAGGTAGCTGGGGAAAGACCCACAGGGGTATTTGTGGGCCTAGGCCAAACCCCGTTAAATGTATAAATATGATTTTACATGTTACTTAATGGTAAAAGGCTCAAATACACATATATATATATATATATATATATATATATATATATATATATATATATATATGTCTATATGTGTTTACATATATATTTGTTCTTTTTATTATACCCTTTGATATGGCACCCTGGTTGTTGACCATTAATTGGAAGGTGAGAGTGCAGAGTGTGTGAAAGTAGAATTCCAGCTGTTTAACCTCTGTCATTTTCACTGCAAGGGGTTAAATAGCAAATCTCTCAATGACAGAGGGATATATTTAGTAATAGCTCATGTTACTGCTTTTGTTGAGACCTGCGCTAATATAGGGCTAAAAAACCTTAAGGACACATGACATACAGGGTACATCATGAAGGGGTTAATGGTCACTCCAGATTAAGGCTATGCAACTAACAGACCTTACAGAAGAAGAGGACACAAAATGTAGACAATTACACCATATTAGCACTCAGTGCACACATGAAAAACAAAATTGTCACAGCATCATCTAGTGGCCAAATGAAGTAAAGCAAACATTAAACATTTGGGGCTGATTTATCAATGTCTGTCCCACATGATACGCAGTAGCGGATCATGTCCGGCCAACATCGCTGAATGCCGACAGCATACGCTGTCGGCATTTAACATTGCACAAGCAGTTCTGGGCAGGGGCATCAGGTGCCATTTGGCCTTTGATAAATCGGTCCCATAAGCTGAAAAAATGTAACACCTGATGGTTTGTCAATTTTAGGTTCCAATTTTCTTATGAAACATAAAGTACTTTATTAAGCTTTTAACAAAATGTGGGTTGATTTAAGGGACAAGCATTATGCTACTTCTGATTATGTTTAAGCTATAAAAAAAAACAGTTTATCTGTACAGAAAACTTATAATAGCAGAAATTATACAACAATTTTCATATTTATTTGCCAAACATAAGCAGGGATTTGATAGATTAGAAAGGCAAAAGGGATTATAATATTTAGCTCAAATTTAGGGGCCGATTTATCATCAGTCTGTCCAACATGATCCGCTCAGCGAATCATGTCTGACAGACATCGCTGAATGCTGACAGCATACGCTGTCGGCATTTATCATTGCACAAGCAGTTCTTGTGAACTGCTTGTGCAATGCTGCCCCCTGCAGATTCACGGTCAATCGGGGTGTTAATCAACCCAATCAAATTCAATCAAGTTGATTGCTGTCCACTGCTCAGAGCAGGCAGATCAGTTAAGGAGCAGCGGTCTTAAGACCGCTGCTTCTTAACTGCTATTTCATGTGAAGCCTGAATGCTTGTGCGGAAACAGGGGCATCAGGGGCCGTTCGGCCGTTGATAAATCGGCCCCTTAATATACAATTTTTATGGAAAATGCACCATATATACAGCAAACAATAGATTCTTTGTTAAAACCATGAGAAAAATACCTACCATTCGAACAGTAAAGAAACCGGATGGAAGTTGATGTTTAACAGTTGAATATAGAAATTAAATCAAGTACAGCTACCTGTGCAGTAGAAGTGCTTACTGTTCCTTTGTATAGTGCTCCTTTGCCAAGTTTTATTCAAGCCTGGACATGTCAAATGGTTGTCAGACTCCTTTGCTGCATTTCAAATCACAGAACAACTTTAGCTTTTGAAGAAATTACTCAACATGTACATGAAATTGTTTAGCTTAAAGGGACATGAAACCCAAAATGTTTATTTCATGACTTAGAGAATGCAATGTTAAACAACTCTCCAGTTAACTTCTATTACCTACTTTGCTTCATTTTCTTGACATCCTTTGTTGAAAAGCATATCTAGAAAGGCTCAGTTGCTGCTGATTGGTGGCTGCACATAGATGCCTCACATGATTGGCTCACCCATGTGCATTGCTATTTCTTCAACTAATGATATCTAAAGAATGAAGCAAATTAGATAATAGAAGTAAATTGGAAGTTTACAATTTTATTCTCTATCTGAATCATGAAAGACATTTTTGCCCCTTTAAGGTTGTTACTATTTAGGAACAATTTTCTATGAAATAATGACTCCTAACTTGTCAATATTCTTTAAACCTTCAGCTCTCCTGCAATAGGTTGTGCAGCTTTCTATAAAAAAAAAAAAGAAAAGAGCATTTTTATGTATTCGCTAAAAACTGTTTGCATGATTAGTAAATACAGCTCTAAAGACAATTACACCAAGGATTTGTGTAAAAATGCAGATACATAATAACAGACTCAAATAAAAAAAAATGAATTAAAGATGAGGACGGCCCTGCTCTGAATAACTTACAGTCTGCAGGTTGAGAGAGGGGAGACACAAGTTTTGGGTAGCTTGTCCCATGGTTTGCAGTATCAAGAAAAGGCAGTTCAAGATTTATTTTGATAAGGATTAAAGAGAGACAATTTGAAAAAAAGATGGTAAGCGTCTCTAAATAGGTGGGTTTTCAAAGAGTGGCTGATGTTATACAAAGATGGAGACAGTCTGATGAAGTGGGGTAGTGTGTTCCAGATGATTGAAGCAGCACATGAGAAGTCTTGGAGGTGAGAAGTAGTGATAATAGGTAGGGATGGACGAATGTGTTTATATTCTAATCAAATGTTAGAACAAATATTATTGTAGAAATTCGATTTACATAAAAGAATATTGATAAGAACGAATATTCTTAAAATTTTTATTATCGAATGTTATTTACAGTCTTCGAATGTCACATTCGAATTTGAATATTACATTTATAAAACACAGTTGTAGACTAGAAATACTATTTCCAATTCAATTGCTTCATTCAAATTTGAATGTAACATTTGCTTATTTGAAATATTTGAAAACAAAAATTCAAAAATAGAATGTTAGAATGTTATATAAACATTCAAAATTTGATTCCAATGAACGAATGTATCAAAATTTGTTTTACATTTCTAATTTTTAGAAACATTCGCCCATCCCTAATAATAGGAGTAGGTCAGAAGTTGAACAAAGAGGGAATATCAGGGAATGTTTGGAGTGAGAAAATATATTTGGAAGTTCGGTTGTTGAGTGCTTGGTAGGTTAGGGTTAAAGTTTTGAACTGTATTCTACAGTGACTGGAGAGCCAGAATAGCGAGTGGCAGAGTGCGGCAGGTTAGGTAGATTAGCATCTTAGGTGGATAAGTCTTTCATGATAGTTTGGAGTGTGAAGAGGCAGTATTTAGGAAGCTTATTCATGAATAGATTCCAGTATGGGACACAATGAGCAAATGATTTACTGTTTTTTGTAGATTTTTGGGTAAGGGAAGGGCAAATTCTATAAATGCTGTGTAAATGTGCACAGAAGATTCTGGTAAGCACTGGTATATGTGGTGCAAATGTGAGTTCAGTGTCCAATGTGTGTGACACCAGGATATTGTACCTAGAATGTTGTTTTAAAAATTGAGACCCCTACTGTAAGATAAATGTCAAGTGTAGTCTGTATAAAGAGGGAGGTGTATAAGATGAAACACAGTTTTAGACACAGTTAGAGGCATTAGCTTTTAGCTAACTGTACATTTGTACCGAAAATCAGATTTTCATTTTCGTAAATTAAAAGGAATGCATCAACAAAATTGAAAGAAAATGAAAAGATTCTGATAACATTCCTCAGAGTTTATTTATTTCCTTTAAATTGATTTTTAAAGCTTTATACTTACTTTAATGTGCTCTGGAGGGCGCGCTAGCCCGATCCTCTTCTTGCTAGATCCCTGGGGGGGTAGTTATCATCGTGTCAACTTTCCTGCCTTCGCCGGCCCAATACGCCCGCTTAAGCTCGCCTACCTTCGCCGCCGCGGACCTGAACAAATACGCCTAAGTTATCAAATAAAGCTGTAAAAAAGCCGCGGGGCGATGAGCAGCGGACTGTGAGAGTTATCACTCATCCGATCTCGCTGCTCTTCGGCTTTTTCACAGCTTTATTGCTAGCCTGTCACTAAGCACTCACACTAAACTGCACTGTTCTACCCCCTATACCGGCGCCCCCGGAGCCCCCCGCAACTAAATAAAGTTACTAACCCCTAAACTGCCGCTCCCGGAGCTCACCGCCACCTACATTATACCTAGTAACCCCTATCCTGCCCCCCCTATACCGTCGCCCTCTATAATAAAGTTATTAACCCCTATCCTGCCGATCCCGCACCTCGCCGCAACTAAATAAATAGTTTAACCCCTAAACCGCCGCTCCCTGACCCAGCCGCAACCTATATTAAATTTATTAACCCCTATCCTGCCCCCCCTACACCGTCGCCACCTATAATAAATTTATTAACCCCTATCCTGCCCCCCACTACACCGCCGCCACTGTAATAAAATTATTAACCCCTAGACCTAAGTCTAACACTAACCCTAACACCCCCCTAACTTAAATATTAATTAAATAAATCTAAATAATATTTCTATTATGAACTAAATTAATCCTATTTAAAAATAAATACTTACCTTTAAAATAAACCCTAAGATAGCTACAATATAAATAATAATTATATTGTAGCTATCTTAGGATTTATTTTTATTTTACAGGTAACTTTCAATTTATTTTAACTAGGTACAATAGCTATTAAATAGTTATTAACTATTTAATAGCTTACCTAGCTAAAATTAAGAGAAATGTACCTGTAAACTAAAAACTAACCTAAGTTACAATTACACCTAACACTACACTATACTTAAATAAATTATTCCTATTTAAAGCTAAAAACTTACCTGTAAAATAAACCCTAAGATAGCTACAATATAATTAATAATTACATTGTAGCTATCTTAGGATTTATATTTATTTTACAGGTAACTTTGTATTTATTTTAGCTAGTTAGAATAGTTATTAAATAGTTATTAACTATTTAATAACTACCTAGCTAAAAGAAATACAAAATTACCTGTAAAATAAATCCTTACCTAAGTTACAATTAAATCTAACACTACACTATCATTAAATTAATTAAATAAATTAGCTACAAATAACTACAATTAAATACAATTACATAAACTAACTAAAGTACAAAAAATAAAAAAAGCTAAGTTACAAAAAATAAAAAATATAAGTTACAAACATGTTAAAAATATTACAACAATTTTAAGCTACTTACACCTAATCTAAGCCCCCTAATAAAATAACAAACCCCCCAAAATAAAAAAATGCCCTACCCTATTCTAAATTAAAAAAGTTCAAAGCTCTTTTACCTTACCAGCCCTTAAAAGGGCCATTTGTGGGGCATGCCCCAAAGAATTCAGCTCTTTTGCCTGTAAAAGAAAAATACAACCCCCCCCAACATTAAAACCCACCACCCACATACCCCTAATCTAACCCAAACCCCCCTTAAAATAACCTAACACTAATCCCCTGAAGATCATCCTACCTTGAGTCGTCTTCACTCAGCCGAGCAGCGATGGAACCGAAGTGGACATCCGGAGCGGAAGAAGTTATCCTCCAAGCGGCGCTGAAGAAGTCTTCTATCCGGGCGATGTCATCTTCCAAGAGGCGCTGAAGAAGTCTTCTATCCGGGCGATGTCATCTTCCAAGCCGGGTCTTCAATCTTCATCCTGCCGACGCGGAACATCCTTCTTTACCGACGGACTACCGACGAATGAAGGCTCCTTTAAGGGACGTCATCCAAGATGGCGTCCCTTCAATTCCGATTGGCTGATAGGATTCTATCAGCCAATCGGAATTAAGGTAGGAAAAATCTGATTGGCTGAATGAATCAGCCAATCAGATTGAAGCCAATAGAATGCAAGCTCAATCTGATTGGCTGATTGGATCAGCCAATCGGATTGAACTTCAATCTGATTGGCTGATTCATTCAGCCAATCAGATTTTTCCTACCTTAATTCCGATTGGCTGATAGAATCCTATCAGCCAATCGGAATTGAAGGGACGCCATCTTGGATGACGTCCCTTAAAGGAGCCTTCATTCGTCGGTAGTCCGTCGGTAAAGAAGGATGTTCCGCATCGGCGGGATGAAGATTGAAGACCCGGCTTGGAAGATGACATCGCCCGGATAGAAGACTTCTTCAGCGCCTCTTGGAAGATGACATCGCCCGGATAGAAGACTTCTTCAGCGCCGCTTGGAGGATAACTTCTTCCGCTCCGGATGTCCACTTCAGTTCCATCGCTGCTCGGCTGAGTGAAGACGACTCAAGGTAGGATGATCTTCAGGGGATTAGTGTTAGGTTATTTTAAGGGGGGTTTGGGTTAGATTAGGGGTATGTGGGTGGTGGGTTTTAATGTTGGGAGGGGATTGTATTTTTCTTTTACAGGCAAAAGAGCTGAATTCTTTGGGGCATGCCCCACAAATGGCCCTTTTAAGGGCTGGTAAGGTAAAAGAGCTTTGAACTTTTTTAATTTAGAATAGGGTAGGGCATTTTTTTTATTTTGGGGGGTTTGTTATTTTATTAGGGGGCTTAGATTAGGTGTAAGTAGCTTAAAATTGTTGTAATATTTTTAACGTTTGTAACTTATATTTTTTATTATTTGTAACTTAGATTTTTTTATTTTTTGTAACTTAGCTTTTTTTATTTTTTGTACTTTAGTTGGTTTATGTAATTGTATTTAATTGTAGTTATTTGTAGTTAATTTATTTAATTAATGTAATGAAAGTGTAGTGTTAGGTTTAATTGTAACTTAGGTTAGGATTTATTTTACAGGTAATTTTGTATTTCTTTTAGCTAGGTAGTTATTAAATAGTTAATAACTATTTAATAACTATTCTAACTAGCTAAAATAAATACAAAGTTACCTGTAAAATAAATATAAATCCTAACGCCTAGATTTAGAGTTTTGCGGCCAAGGGGGTGCGTTAGCTACGCATGCTTTTTTTCCCCCGCACCTTTTAAATACCGCTGGTATTTAGAGTTTACAGAATGGCAGGGTTTTCAGTGCGTTAGGCTCCAAAAAGGGAGTGTAGAGCATAATTTAACGCCACTGCAACTCTAGATACCAGCGGTGCTTACGGACGCGGCCAGCCTCAAAAACGTGCTCGTGCACGATTCCCCCATAGGAAACAATGGGGCTGTTTGAGCTGAAAAAAAACCTAACACCTGCAAAAAAGCCGCGTTCAGCTCCTAACGCAGCCCCATTGTTTCCTATGGGGAAACACTTCCTACGTCTGCACCTAACACCCTAACATGTACCCCGAGTCTAAACACCCCTAACCTTACACTTATTAACCCCTAATCTGCCGACCCCGCTATCGCTGACACCTGCATATTATTTTTAACCCCTAATCTGCCGCTCCGTACACCCCCGCCACCTACGTTATCCCTATGTACCCCTAATCTGCTGCCCCTAACACCGCCGACCCCTATATTATATTTATTAACCCCTAATCTGCCGCCCCCAACGTCGCCTCCACCTAACTACACTTATTAACCCCTAATCTGCCGACCGGACCTGAGCGCTACTATAATAAATGTATTAACCCCTAATCCGCCTCACTCCCGCCTCAATAACCCTATAATGAATAGTATTAACCCCTAATCTGCCCTCCCTAACATTGCCGACACCTAACTTCAAGTATTAACCCCTAATCTGAGGATCGGAGCTCACCGCTATTCTAATAAATTTTTTAACCCCTAAAGCTAAGTCTAACCCTAACACTAACACCCCCCTAAGTTAAATATAATTTAAATCTAACGAAAAAAATTAACTCTTATTATATAAATTATTCCTATTTAAAGCTAAATACTTACCTGTAAAATAAACCCTAATATAGCTACAATATAAATTATAATTACATTGTAGCTATTTTAGGATTAATATTTATTTTACAGGCAACTTTGTAATTATTTTAACTAGGTACAATAGCTATTAAATAGTTAAGAACTATTTAATAGTTACCTAGTTAAAATAATAACAAAATTACCTGTAAAATAAATCCTAACCTAAGTTACAATTAAACCTAACACTACACTATCAATAAATTAATTAAATAAAATACCTACAATTATCTACAATTAAACCTAACACTACACTATCAATAAATAAATTAAATACAATTCCTACAAATAAATACAATTAAATAAACTAACTAAAGTACAAAAAATAAAAAAGAACTAAGTTACAAAAAATAAAAAAATATTTACAAACATTAGAAAAATATTACAACAATTTTAAACTAATTACACCTACTCTAAGCCCCCTAATAAAATAACAAAGCCCCCCAAAATAAAAAAATGCCCTACCCTATTCTAAATTACAAAAGTTCAAAGCTCTTTTACCTTACCAGCCCTTAAAAGGGCCCTTTGCGGGGCATGCCCCAAAAAATTCAGCTCTTTTGCCTGTAAAACAAAACATACAATACCCCCCCCAACATTACAACCCACCACCCACATACCCCTAATCTAACCCAAACCCCCTTAAATAAACCTAACACTAAGCCCCTGAAGATCTTCCTACCTTATCTTCACCTCGCCGGCTTCACCGATCGATCCAGAAGAGCTCCTCCGATGTCTTGATCCAAGCCCAAGCGGGGGGCTGAAGATGTCCATGATCCGACTGAAGTCTTCATCCAAGCGGGAGCTGAAGAGGTCCATGATCCGGCTGAAGTCTTCATCCAAGCGGGAGCTGAAGAGGTCCATGAACCGGCTGAAGTCTTCTATCAAGCAGCATCTTCAATCTTCTTTCTTCCGGATCCATGTTCATCCCGCCGACGCGGAACATCCATCTTCACCGACGACTTCCCGACGAATGACGGTTCCTTTAAGGGACGTCATCCAAGATGGCGTCCCTCGAATTCCGATTGGCTGATAGGATTCTATCAGCCAATCGGAATTAAGGTAGGAATATTCTGATTGGCTGATGGAATCAGCCAATCAGAATCAAGTTCAATCCGATTGGCTGATCCAATCAGCCAATCAGATTGAGCTCGCATGCTATTGGCTGTTCCGATCAGCCAATAGAATGCGAACTCAATCTGATTGGCTGATTGGATCAGCCAATTGGATTGAACTTGATTCTGATTGGCTGATTCCATCAGCCAATCAGAATATTCCTACCTTAATTCCGATTGGCTGATAGAATCCTATCAGCCAATCGGAATTCGAGGGACGCCATCTTGGATGACGTCCCTTAAAGGAACCGTCATTCGTCAGGAAGTCGTCGGTGAAGATGGATGTTCCGCGTCGGCGGGATGAACATGGATCCAGAAGAAAGAAGATTGAAGATGCTGCTTGATAGAAGACTTCAGCCGGTTCATGGACCTCTTCAGCTTCCGCTTGGATGAAGACTTCAGCCGGATCATGGACCTCTTCAGCTCCCGCTTGGATGAAGACTTCAGTCGGATCATGGACATCTTCAGCCCCCCGCTTGGGCTTGGATCAAGACATCGGAGGAGCTCTTCTGGATCGATCGGTGAACCCGGCGAGGTGAAGATAAGGTAGGAAGATCTTCAGGGGCTTAGTGTTAGGTTTATTTAAGGGGGGTTTGGGTTAGATTAGGGGTATGTGGGTGGTGGGTTGTAATGTTGGGGGGGGTATTGTATGTGTTTTTTTACAGGCAAAAGAGCTGAATTTCTTGGGGCATGCCCCGCAAAGGGCCCTGTTCAGGGCTGGTAAGGTAAAAGAGCTTTGAACTTTTGTAATTTAGAATAGGGTAGGGCATTTTTTTATTTTGGGGGGCTTTGTTATTTTATTAGGGGGCTTAGAGTAGGTGTAATTAGTTTAAAATTGTTGTAAGATTTTTCTTATGTTTGTAAATATTTTTTTATTTTTTGTAACTTAGTTCTTTTTTATTTTTTGTACTTTAGTTAGTTTATTTAAATGTATTTATTTGTAGGAATTGTATTTAATTAATTTATTGATAGTGTAGTGTTAGGTTTAATTGTAGGTAATTGTAGGTATTTTATTTAATTAATTTATTGATAGTGTAGTGTTAGGTTTAATTGTAACTTAGGTTAGGATTTATTTTACAGTTAATTTTGTAATTATTTTAACTAGGTAACTATTAAATAGTTATTAACTATTTAATAGCTATTGTACCTGGTTAAAATAATTACAAAGTTGCCTGTAAAATAAATATTAATCCTAAAATAGCTACAATGTAATTATAATTTATATTGTAGCTATATTAGGGTTTATTTTACAGGTAAGTATTTAGCTTTAAATAGGAATAAGTTATTTAATAAGAATTAATATATTTCGTTAGAATAAAATTATATTTAACTTAGGGGGGTGTTAGGGTTAGGGTTAGAATTAGCTTTAGGGGTTAAAAAATTTATTAGAGTAGCGGTGAGCTCCGATCGGCAGATTAGGGGTTAATACTTGAAGTTAGGTGTCGGCAATGTTAGGGAGGGCAGATTAGGGGTTAATACTATTTATTATAGGGTTATTGAGGCGGGAGTGAGGCGGATTAGGGGTTAATACATTTATTATAGTAGCGCACAGGTCCGGTCGGCAGATTAGGGGTTAATAAGTGTAGGCAGGTGGAGGCGACGTTGTGGGGGGCAGATTAGGGGTTAATAAATATAATATAGGGGTCGGCGGTGTTAGGGGCAGCAGATTAGGGGTTCATAGGGATAACGTAGGTGGCGGCGTTTTGCGGTCGGCAGATTAGGGGTTAATTATTGTAGGTAGCTGCGGCGACGTTGTGGGGGGCAGATTAGAGGTTAATAAATATAATATAGGGGTCAGCGGTGTTAGGGGCAGCAGATTAGGGGTACATAAGGATAACGTAGGTGGCGGTCGGCAGATTAGGGGTTAAAAAATTTTATTAGAGTGGCGGCGATGTGGGGGGACCTCGGTTTAGGGGTACATAGGTAGTTTATGGGTGTTAGTGTACTTTAGAGCGCAGTAGTTAAGAGCTTTATAAACCGGCGTTAGCCCAAAAAGCTCTTAACTACTGACTTTTTTCTGCGGCTGGAGTTTGGTCGTTAGATTTCTAACGCTCACTCCAGCCACGACTCTAAATACCGGAGTTAGAAAGATCCCATTGAAAAGATAGGATACGCAATTGACGTAAGGGGATCTGCGGTATGGAAAAGTCGCGGCTGGAAAGTGAGCGTTAGACCCTTTAATCACTGACTCCAAATACCTGAGGGCGGTAAAAACCAGCGTTAGTAGCCTCTAACGCTGGTTTTCACGGCTACCGCCAAACTCCAAATCTAGGCCTAAGATAGCTACAATGTAATTATTAATTACATTGTAGCTATCTTAGGGTTTATTTTACAGGTAAGTATTTAGTTTTAAATAGGAATAATTTATTTAAGTATAGTGTAGTGTTAGGTGTAATTGTAACTTAGGTAAGTTTTTATTTTACAGGTAAATTTCTCTTTATTTTAGCTAGGTAAACTATTAAATAGTTAATCACTATTTAATAGCTATTGTACCTAGTTAAAATAAATTGAAAGTTACCTGTAAAATAAAAAATAAATCCTAAGATAGCTACAATATAATTATTATTTATATTGTAGCTATCTTAGGGTTTATTTTACAGGTAAGTATTTAGTTTTAAATAGGATTAACTTAGTTAATAATAGAAATATTATTTAGATTTATTTAATTAATATTTAAGTTAGGGGGGTGTTAGGGTTAGTGTTAGACTTAGGTTTAGGGGTTAATAGTTTTATTACAGTGGCGGCGGTGTAGTGGGGGGCAGGATAGGGGTTAATAAATTTATTATAGGTGGCGACGGTGTAGGGGGGGCAGGATAGGGGTTAATAAATTTAATATAGGTTGCGGCGGGTTCAGGGAGCGGCGGTTTAGGGGTTAAACTATTTATTTATTTGTGGCGAGGTGCGGGATCAGCAGGATAGGGGTTAATAACTTTATTATAGAGGGCGGCGGTATAGGGGGGGCAGGATAGGGGTTACTAGGTATAATGTAGGTGGCGGTGGGCTCCGGGAGCGGCGGTTTAGGGGTTAAGACATTTATTATAGTTGCAGTGGGCTCCGGGAGCGGCGGTTTAGGGGTTAATCAGTTTATTATAGTTGCGGTGGGCTCCGGGAGCGGTGGTTTAGGGGTTAACATGTTTATTATAGCTTGCGGTGGGCTCCGGGAGCGGCGGTTTAGGGGTTAAACACTTTATTTAGTCGCGGCGGTGTAGGGGGGGACAGATTAGTGGTGTTTAGACTCGGGGTACATGTTAGGGTGTTAGGTGTAGACAGCTCCCATAGGAATCAATGGGATGTCTGGCAGCAGCGAACATGAACTTTCGCTATGGTCAGACTCCCATTGATTCCTATGGGATCCGCCGCCTCCAGGGTGGCGGTTTGAAAACCAGGTATGCTGGGCCGTAAAAGTGCCGAGCGTACCTGCTAGTTTTTTGATAACTAGCAAAAGTAGTCAGATTGTGCCGCACTTGTGTGCGGAACATCTGGAGTGACGTAAGAATCGATCTGTGTCGGACTGAGTCCGGCGGATCGAAGTTTACGTCACAAAATTCTACTTTTGCCGGGATCTAGCCTTTGATAACTAAGGCGAATCAGCCTCGCCACAAATACGCTGCGGAATTCCAGCGTATTTGAGGTTGACGGATTGATAACTACCCCCCCTGGCCTCACTACAGATGTATTTATGTGTTTTACTAAAATACTGTACATATTTTACATTCCAATGTTCTTAATTACCTTTATATATATATATATATATATATATATATATATATATATATATATATATTATATATATACCTGTATATCTAGTCCTATAGAATTACAGGTATAGATATGTTGTTGATTTTTTACCTGCTGACAAAATCTCTGTTTTCTGTGTTAATTGTACTCAAGGTCTCTCTTTGGTATGTGAATTGTGTCCCTGCATTTGTCAATGGGAATCAATGGGAGTCGGAAAGCAGCGAAAGCTCATGTTCGCTGCTGCCCGATATCCCATTGATTTCTATGGGAATGTCTACACCTAACACCCTAACATGTACCCTGAGTCTAAACACCACTAATCAGCCCCCCCCTACACTGCCGCCACCTACATTAAATTTATTAACCCCTAAACCACCGCTCCCGGACCCCGCAGCAACTAAAAGTGTTTAACCCCTAAACTGCCGGAGCTAACTAAAAGTGTTGAACCCCTAAACTCCCGGAGCCCACCGCCACATACATTATATTTATTAACCCTTAATCTGCCCCCATACACCGCCACCACCTACATTATACATATTAACCCCTAATCTGCCCCCCCTACACCGCCGCCACTATAATAAACATATTAACCCCTAAACCTAAGTCTAACCCTAAACCTAACACCCACTAACTTAAATATAATTTAAATAAATCTAAATAAATATTCCTATAATTAACTAAATAATTCCTATTTAAAACTAAATAATTACCTATAAAATAAACCCTAAACTAGCTACAATATAACTAATAGTTACATTGTAGCTAGCTTAGGGTTTGTTTTTATTTTACAGGCAACTTTGTATTTATTTTAACTAGGTAGAATAGTTACTAAATAGTTATTAACTATTTAATAGCTACCTAGTTAAAATAAATACAAAAGTACCTGTAAAATAAAACCTAACCTAAGTTACAATTACACCTAACACTACACTATAATTAAATAAATTCCCTAAATTAACTACAATTAATTGCAATAAAATTAAATTAACTAAAGTAAAAAAAACAAAACACTAAATTACAGAAAAACATAAAATAATTACAAGAATTTTAAAATAATTACACCTAATCTAATCCCCCTTATAAAATAAAAAAGCCCCCCAAAATAATAAAAAGCCCTACCCTTTACTAAATTACAAAAAGCCCTTAAAAGGGCTTTTTGCGGGGCATTGCCCCAAAGTAATCAGTTCTATTACCTGTAAAAAAAAATACAATACCCCCCAACATTAAAACCCACGACCCACACACCCAACCCTACTCTAAAACCCACCCAATCCCCCCTTAAAAAAACCTAACACTAACCCCCTGAAGATCACCCTACCATGAGAAGTCTTCACCCAACTGGGTCGAAGTCCTCAATGAAGCCGGGCAGAAGCATGATGCGCTCCGGGAGCGGCGGTTTAGGGTTTAAACAATTTATTTAGTTGCGGCGGGGTCCGGGAGCGTCAGGATAGGGGTTAATAACTTTATGTAGGTGTTGGCGGTATAGGGGGTGGCATATTAGGGGTTAATAAGTATAATGTAGGTGGCAGTGGGCTCCGTGAGCGGCGGTTTAGGGGTTAATACATTTATTAGAGTTGCGGCGGGGTCCGTGAGCGGCGGTTTAGGGGTTAATAACTTTATTTAGTTGCGGGGGGGGTCCGGGAGCAGCGGTTTAGGGGGTAAAACAGTTTAGTATAGTGTGGGTGCTTAGTGACAGGGTAGCAAGTAAGCTGTGAAAAGCAGAGGAGCAGCGACATCGATGACTGTTAGTTAACAACAGTCCACTGCTCATCGCACCAAGGCTTTTTGACAGCTTTTTTTGATCATTTTGGAGAACGTATTGAGGTCCACGGTGGCGATGTTAGGCGATCTTAGGTGAGCGTATTGGTGCCATCAAATGCAAGAAAGTCGATGGCTTGATACATAGAGGCCAAAGTCTCTCTTTTGGTATGTGTCTGTGGTCTGTGTAATACGTTATGTATTTATTCTACTGATAACTCGCCTTTATCTATGTGATGTTCAAACCTTGTCAATTCCTCAATTTTTAATTTCACTAATGGTATAACCCCAGCTTCCCCCAAATTCTATTGTCTGTTATTTTTACTTATCTCACCCTGAATCAAACCTTCCCAATTGGCCTTTTGACTGTCTTTGATCATGTAATTACCTACTTTATTGCAACCAGCTGAATGCTGTGGCCTATAAATTTAACACTGCTATGGGTATAGCAATGCAGGGGTTAGCAATGCAGGTTAGATAGCAATAGTATAACAACATATGTTCACATCTCTTTGAGACATTAACAATTGGGCAAAATAATTACACAAGGATTGACAAGGGATAAGGCAAGTCCTGTTGTAACACTGTGTTTTATTCACTGTTTGCTTAGTTTTTAATAATACTCACTATATTCACATTCCTTTTTGCTACCTGCAGTCTCTATAACAAGCTACTTTATTCTATTACTCATTCCCCCTCATCACCTGCACTGTTCATCAGCCCATCTCTCTTAACCTCACCTTACTTTTGTATTCATGAACTTCAACCATTCCTAAAGACTCTCTCTCCCCCTTGCACTTCAGCCCAAAAACAGTCTCATTACTGCAAATCTGCATCTCACCTCATGTCACTCTTCCTCTTGCTCATACCAGCTGCTGGCGACATCTCCCCTAATCCTGGTCCCCCACAACTTCCTAGCCTTGCACATCCATGTGTGCCTTTTCATTCCTCTTGCATCTAAAACCACCACCCCCTTTACTTGTGCACTCTGGAACTCTCGCTCTGTTTGCAACAAGCTCACTTCTATCCATGATCTCTTTATCTCCCACTCTCTTAACCTTCTGGCATTTACATAAACCTGGCTCTCTGATTCAAACACAGCATCCACTGCTGCACTGTAACATGAGGGTCTCCATTTCAGCCACACTCCTAGGTCTGGCAATAGACAAGGAGGTGGTGTTGGTATTTTACTTTCCTCTCATTGCACCTTTCAACAAATACAGCCCTTCTCTATCCTCACATTTTCTTCCCCTCTCTATATGTGTTGCAGTTATATACCATCCCCCTGTCTCCCCAACTCAATTTTTAGATCACTTTGCTGCCTGGCTTCCTTATTTCCTTTCCTCAGACACCTCTGCCCTCATTCTTGGTGACTTGAACATCCCTCTTGACAATCCCACTGCCTCCTCTGCAAAACAAATTCTGAAACTCACTTCCTCTTTTGGCCTGTCACAATGGACTGACTCTCCCTCTCACAAAGATGGTCACTCTCTTGATCTGATTTTCAGCTATCGATGCACTATCTCAATTTTCACAAACTCCCCTTTTCCTCTTTCTGACCATCATCTCCTAACTTTCCACATCACTTCCCTCCCTACAACTCCCCCTTCCTCTAACCCTTACACCAAACTTCACAGAAGCACTAAATCATTAGATCAGCAACAGCTTGCTAGCTCTCTCAAACTTCTCCTCTATTCCATCACCTCCTTTTCCTGCCCTGACCAATCTATCTGCCACTATAACTCCACCCTTACATCGGTCATTGACACCCTGGCCCCTCCTACCATAGCTCAGAAACCACACTTATCCTCAGCCTTGGCATACTCCTCTGACACGCAGATGTTCCCGTACTGCTGAGAGACACTTGATGAAATCTCGGAGTTCAGCTAACTTTATTCACTACAAGGTCATCCTGAACTCCTAATATTATGCCCTTAATCTTTATAAGCAACAATACTTCTCTAATCTCATCTCTACTTTTTCCTCTAACCCAAAACATCTGATTTCCACATTAAATACTCTTCTCCACCCACCCCACCTCCTAATACAACTTCTCTCTCAGCTCAAGATTTTGCCAGGGACTTCAATAACAAAATTGAATCCATCAGAAATGAAATAACCTCTCAAATTACTACCAATCTCCCACCCCCTCAAAAGCTCACAATCATTCAAAACAAAAATACCCTTAAATTTAGCTCTTCTGCCCCTGTTACAGAGGAAGACGTTTCTGCCCTTATACTGTCCTCCCACCTCACTACCTGACCCTCGACCCTATCCCCTCACAGCTACTCCCCTCCCTCTCTTCTACCCTCATACTCATACTCACACACATTTTCAACCTCTCCCTCAGCACTGGTATATTTCCCTCATCTCTAAAACATGCATTGGTCACACCTATCCACAAAAAACCTTCCCTCAATCCAACCTCCCCACCCAACTACCGTCCTATTTCCCTACTCTCTCTTGCCTCAAAGTTCCTCGAAAAGCTAGTATATGCACATCTATCCCATTTCCTTACACTACACTCTCTTCTTGACCCACTGCAATCTGGATTTCGTCCCCATCACTCCACAGAGACAGCAATTGTCAAGGTTACCAATGACCTACTTACAGCAAAATCCAAAGGCCACTTCTCTCTGCTTATCCACCTTGATCTGTCCGCAGCCTTTGACACTGTTGACCATGCTCTTTTGCTCCAAACCCTCAAATCCTTTGACATCTGCGACAAAGCTCTCTTGTGATTCTCTTCCAATCTATCTAACCATACCTTTAGTGTAGCCTTCTCTGGAGCATCCTCTGCAACATTCCTTAATAAAGTCCCATGGGTTTCAATATCATTTGTATGCCGATGTTACCCAAATTTACCTCTCTGCACCAGACCTACCTCCTTCCTTACTAACCCATGTCACTAACTGTCTTTCTCATATCTCATCTTGGACGTCCTCTCACTACCTTGAGCTAAATCTCTCTAAAACTGAACTCCTTATTTTTCCCCCTTCTTCCAAAATCTCCACCCACAATTTTCTATAACTGTTGATAATTCTGTCATTACCCCTACCCCACATGCCCGATGTCTTGGGGTCACACTTGACTCAGACCTTTCCTTCACTCCTCACATTCAGTCCTTGACTAAAGCCTGCCCCTTCCACCTTAAAAACATCTCTAAAATAAGACATTTCCTTACATAAGAACAACTAAGATTCTAATCCACTCTCTCATCCTTTCCCGTCTCGACTACTGCAACTCTGTCCTCTCTGGTCTACCGAGCTGCTACCTGGCTCCTTTACAATCCAAAATGAATGCCCCTGCCAGGCTCATCTTCCTTACACGTCATTCTTCATCTGCTGCACCTCTCTGCCAATCCCTTCACTGGCTTCCTCTTGCCTCCAGGATTAAACACAAAATCCTCACGCTGACATATAAAGCCCTCAACTGCACTGCTCCCCACTACATTTCCGATCTTGTCTCCAGATACTCTCCCTCCTGTCCCCTTCATTCTGCTCACAATCTCCTACTCTCCTCCTCTCTTGTTACTTCCTCACATTCCCGTTTACAGGACTTCTCCAGACTGGCCCCCATCCTGTGGAACTCCCTGCCTCGCTCCACAAGACTCTCCCCTAGTTTTAACAGCTTCAAGCGCTCCCTAAAGACTCTACTATTCAGGGATGCATACAACTAACACTAACCTTTCCTAACTCCATCGCTTTCCCCTTGAACCCTTTAGAATGTAAGCCTATGAGCCCAGCTGTTTGTAGATCGCCTTCATAAGAGCCGACTAGAAAAGTGCAACTCTCGGCAGGGCCCTCTACCCATTTGATCCCTATAAATGTTATCCTGTATACCAACTATGTTTATAGCGCTGTGGAATCTGTTGGCACTCTACAAATACCTGTTAACCCTTTAAGGACACAGCTTTCAGCTTGCTCAATTGTTTTATGACGGAAAAATTCCGTCATATGTCCTTAAGAGGTTAATAATAATAATAATATTAATAATAATAAGTAGAAATATTTATTTAAAATAAAAAGTTTTTTTTTTTCTATGTGAAGAACATAGGAATGTATAATATGCGTAACGTGCATCAGGGTTTTCAATTTAGAAATAAAGCAGTTGGTTTAACGTACATGAAGAATGGCTAATTTCAATGTGCATTATTGAAATATTAAATATAAAGGACTAGATTACAAGTGGAGTGCTAAATTATCGCATTAGAAGTGTCTGAGCTTGCGGTAGAAATTAGCGCTCAGAAAATTAACCAGATGTTCTAAATGATCCCCAATAGTCCCCAAACTTAAGTGTTTAAAATGTATATATATATATATATATATATATATATATTCAGGGATACCCCAAATACACTGGATGTGCCATAAAATACAAAAGTTGAAGCTTAATTGAGCTCAATGTGATAGTGACTGAAGATAAAACAATGGCCCCTATTTATGAAAGTCTGGTGGACCTGATCCGATAGTGCGGATCAGGTTCGCCAGACCTCGCTGAATACGGCGAGCAATACGCTCGCCATATTCAGCATTGCACCAGCAGCTCACAAGAGCTGCTGGTGCAACGCCGCCCCCTGCTGACTCGCGGCCAATCGGCCGCCAGCAGGGGGGTGTCAATCAACCCGATCGTACTCGATCGGGTTGATTTCCGGTAATGTCTGTCCGCCTGCTCAGAGCAGGCGGACAGGTTGTGGAGCAGCGGTCTTTGTGACCGCTGCTTCATAACTGCTTTTTCTGGCGAGTCTGCAGGCTCACCAGAAACACGGAGCATGATAAATATGCCCCCATAAGAGAAATAGTGTGTTCTCTCATGTGAAACACACACAAATAAAAATAAGTGACGATCCCTAGGCCAGACAGAATAGGGATAGACAAAAGGTGATAGACATGCCAAACAAATTAATAAGCGCATAGAGTTCAAATGTTCAAAAATGAGCTGCTCCTCTTCACAAGACAACGTCTCTCACAGCAAAATGGTAGAGATAATCTGAAATAAAGAAAAAAAAAAGAGTGCGTTCCAATGGTGAAGTATATCTTCATAGTCACAATACGCACATGAAGAGTGCACAGACTTTTCACAAGCATGTATGCACTCGATCATGCAAAGAAAGCAGGCTGAACTATTAAAGCCGTCCAGCTGACTCTCACTCCGATATCCACAGCACGGCTGATCATTAACCAGAAGCAGGGTAGCGAGCAAGGTAAACACTGGGGTCTCTGGTGCAGACTTTGCCAATTACACATGAGTCAAAGTCAGAGAGAGGATCAAAAATTCCACCCCCAGAGAAACAAACCGCTCATGGATAAAGTTAAAAGCATCACATTTAATCACAACGCATTTCTAAGTTTAAAACTTAGAAATCCTCAGGTGATAATAAAAACATATTGAACATGAGCTTAAATACCTTGCCTCTTCAGCGTGTTTGTGTAGTCACTGCGCATGTCAAAGACAATGCTGTCTTAAGACTGGACCACAGTGCAAACCAATATGGATACTCTCATTGGTACAAAAATAAATAGAAATATTGTTAAACCAATCTACGATAATATTCAAATTAGCCATGTGTACAGCTACCAAACGCCAGTAGACACAGGGCAGCTGGTGCACTGAAAAAGCACAAATTGATATTGATACATAAACAATGCTAACAAAACAGACAGGTGGACATGCCAGCTGTCTCGTATGTGTGTAATGCTGTATTCTAAAAATGGACCATAAATACACAACTTAAGCGCTGGGACTGGACGAACACGCCAATCATATCTATTGGCAATATTAGAGCAGGAAATACAAACATTTAAATGTACAGATTAAAAAGGTTATAAAACAATAAAATATAAATACAAATATGCATCTAATTCATACATAAATGGATCATACTAGTAAATAAAAAAGTATAAAAAGGAATATATCACAAGATAGATAAAAAAAAACAATCATCCCAATGTAATGCAGGGAAGACCAATACTAAGGGATTGACTTAAAAAGGGGACAGGACCAACTTAATTACTCTAGACTAAATTATTAAATGCTGCCATATCAATGTTTTCATTCTGGCCATATGGAGCTTGAGGCCCGTTGTTTCCGGTGAGCCCTCAGGCTCGCCGGAAACAGAAGTTATGAAGCAGCGGTCTAAAGACCGCTGCTCCATAACTTGTCTGCTTGCTCTGAGGCGGCAGACAGAAATCAACCCAATCAAATATGATCAGGTTTATTGACACCCCCTGCTAGCGGCCGATTGGCTGCAAATCTGCAGGGGGCGGCATTGCACCAGCAGTTCACAAGAACTGGTGGTGCAATGATAAATGCCAACAGCATATGCTGTCAGCATTTATCGATGTGTAGCAATGTGCAGCGGACATGATACGTTACCTTGTATCATGTCCGCTCGCACATTGATACATATGCCCCTATATGGTTTTAAAGTCTGGAGCTTCCAGATCCAACACGTTTCTCTTTGCCTCAGTCTCTTCAGACTCTATTAACCTCACAAGACTTAGGGATAAACTCAATAGGTACAACTTGAGGATGTCCCTATTGGAAGCATGATTATACAAAATATGTCTAGGGACACTATGTTTAAAAAAGGCATTGTTCACATTTCTAAGGTGTTGACTCCACCTCTTTTTGATAGGTCTAGAGGTTCTACCTGTGTACTGTATTCCACATACACATTCCAAAACATAAATGACAAACGAAGAATCACAAGTGATCCTAGAACTAATCTGGAACTTCTGTTTAGTTAAATTTGACATGAAACTATCAGTACCTGTTGTAATGTATTTACACAAACCGCAAAGTTTCTACCCACATTTGAGAACACCTTTCCTATTTAGTTGGTGATTCTCAACACATTTAATATTAAAGTTTCTAAAAGTTTTTTCTTTACTATTTTACTCAGAGCTCTCCTGAAAGTGCAAACGTAAGTGTTAGTTTTCTTTTTTTTTTTCTTTTAAATATAGCATTTAAAAAAAAATTGCACTTTTTGGGGGCTAAAATCGGTCTATGGGAACTGTGTTTTCACTGTAAATATATATGTATATGTATGCTTATCTACATATATATTTGTGTTAGTATTTGTATATACACATATTAACACACACATATATATATATATATATATATATATATATATATATATATATATATATATATATATAGTTTCAAAAATAGAATAAGCACTCACTGGACTTCAGCCGTCTGTGTAATAAAGATTTTATTAGTGACGTTTCGGGACACCAAACAGTCCCTTCCTCTGACTGTTTGGTGTCCCGAAACGTCACTAATAAAATCTTTATTACACAGACGGCTGAAGTCCAGTGAGTGCTTATTCTATTTTTGAAACTATGGACATATCCTTATAGCACCCTGGCAGTTGATGACAGATGGTGAGAGTGCATACACCTACAAATCAAATATTTATATATTACTAATATTATACTGTGTTACTGAAATATTACAAATAAAATATTAACAAAAGTAATAATAATAATTACAAAATATTATACATACTGTAAAAATGATAAAATAATACATAGAATATAAATATATTTGGTTAGACACAAGTTGGATTTTGGTAGCGTACAAACTTTTTACTTTCAACTTGTAATATGTGCGCAACCCGATACACACAAAATGCTTACTTCTAACAAAGTTTTCTCTCCAGCAAAAGTGCTAAATAGCACACCACGTGTAATCTGGCCCTTAATGTGTAATTGACCCAAAATGCAAGGCAATCCCAACAAGAAAAATAGTTACGAAAAACTCCAGATGTTCATTTTGGTCTGTTTTGGGTTACAGCAGGAACAAACTGATATACTGCAGGGATATTCTGGGCAAAAAGTGTCTGCTCCTGGGATGGTAACGAGTCATAGAATAAGCTATTACACTATTGTTCATTCCCTGGTTTGAGCACTTTTCTCTTTTTGTATAAATGAAGTGTGACCTTTGGTAAAGTTTCCTCAAGGGTAATAAGGGAATCCAGACATGAAAGCTTTACCCAATGGCCTCTAGTATCAAGCTCCGTAAGGAGCTTGATGGCCCCTGTTTCTGGCGAGTCTTCAGACATCTCCGGAAATCAACCCGATCAAGTACAATCGGGTTGATTGACACCCCTCTGCTGGCGGCCTATTGGCTGCGAGTCTGCAGGGGGCAGCGTTGCACCAGCAGCTCTTGTGAGCTGCTGGTGCAATGCTGAGTATGGTGAGCGTATTGCTCACCGTATTCAGCGAGGTCTGTCGGACCTGATCCGCACTGTCGGATCAGGTCCGACAGACCTTGATAACTTGGGGCCTATGTGTCTAGAAATATATGGTTGCACCTCTCTGTAGAGGCTCACACTAGGCTGAAAAGTACATTTAGTGTTTGTCATGTCTCATTCAGGCCCTGATATTCAAACACTCTCTATTAAGGTGAGAAGAGCTAAGATATCTTGTCTGCATGAAACACAAATTTTAATTTGAAAGATATTTATCTCACTATGCAGGTTCTTGATGTGAAGGAGAGACTCTGACATTACAATATAAGGTCTAAATAAAATCCCAAGGATTTTATATTATTTATTTCCATCCTGGTGAGCTTTTGAATATCAGAGCCTCCGAGAGGGATTGCCTAGTATTTCAGGGCTGGACTGTGTTTCTAGGCAGTACCAAATTTATATACTGCAGAATATTCCTCACTGTGAAAGGCAAAGGCTGGGCAAAAAGAAGGCTGTTAATAGGGTGGTAAGTAGCCATATAACAAGCCATTGGGATGCTGTTCATTACCTGATTTGAACTTTTCTCTAATTTTGTCCATAAGATATTTAGGTGTTTGTTCAACTGTTGCTGCAACTTGTTTATGATAATTAATTCACATAATACACATTTACAGCAATTTGTTTGAGCCACACCTGTAAAGATATTATGTAATTTGTATATTTCATATTATTCCACAATAATTGTCAGTTAAAATGTATTTTCATAGCTCATACGTGTGAAAAAGGGTGTGGTCCATCAACCTAGGGAATCTGGAAAGACCTGTGTGTATCTTCTAAGAGTGTCTTCTTTTCTGATACTAAAGATAATTAAAAAAAAAAAAAATCAATATAGAAAAAAAAAATATATTTTACTTACTAAATTGTAGCAGACATATCATCTGCCTGTTCCAAGGGACATTGTACTCAAAAAGCTTCTGTAATGTATACGAAAGAGCAGCATTCACACACATCAAAATCACTTTTTGCTTTAAAAAAGTGAAAACCTATTTAAATTGAAACTAATACTGTAGTACTGACAGACCTATCTTTAGGGTGGGGCAAGTGGCGCACCAACCCCAGGTCCTACAATTGTTGGGCCCTGCACTATCATGTCAGTGCAGGGGAATATGGAGGCACCCAGGGTGGGGCGAACTGTTTGGAAGTAGAAGGACAGCATGTCCCATTGTTTGGCTTTACTGTGGGGTGGAACTGGACCTTTCCATAAATGGGGGTCAGTAATATGTCTCCTTCCTGCTGGATGGGTAGCAGCTAATGGAGAGCCTGGTCTTGCTGGCCCTGCCCATACTGGGGATTGGAGTATCCTGTGGAAAGATTTCCCATTGCAAGCTGGGAGAAGTATTTCAAACTTGTTGTGATCTAGAACTTTGGCAAAAGCCTATTGATAGGGGCTGTGTGTTTGACATTTGGGGTAGAGGCTAACTTCAAGTTTACTACCAAGGCTGTTATATATCTGTTAAACCTTTTCCATGAGGTCACCATGCTGCAGGTGATTATGAACCCTGGCACTCTTTAGTCCCAGTTATGACAGTTCAGAATAAAGTAACAAGCATTACTAATAAGTAATAAGCATTGGTTAGTTTCTAGCATCCTTGTTTCTAAAAAGTTAAACGTATACAGAAGAATATCTGAATTGCACTAAAGAAGCAGAAAATTGAACTTATATTAAATTATTAGGCCTAGTTTACAAGTGGTGCACTAACAGTAGCGTCTGAGCGATATCAGGTTTATTGCGCCTGTTTCCACATATTTCAGGTTAAAGTAAATGCAATTGCTTGTGCACAACTAAATTTAATGTGTATCTGGATAGCACGACTTCTCAGCTCTCATTAACTGTTATTGTATTAATATTTTCATGTCAGGCTATTGCACTTGAGAAAATGTGATTGGGTTTACACTCTTTTCGTGCTCCATTGAAGTCTGAGGTGGAATAAGTTAACGTGGTTGTGATATTCTAACTCCTGCTCTTTGCGTGCCTTGGTTTATTGCGCAAGCAAAACCTTTTTACTTTCAACTTGCAACCAAACGTGCGCAAGATGCATACTTCTCATGAAATGCTTGTGCAATACCGCCCCCTGCACATTCACACCCAATTGGCAGCTAGCATGGGGGTGTCAATTAACCCAATCATATCAGATCGGCCTGATTGATGTCTGTCGCCTCAGAGGTGGCGGACGAGTTAAGGGCAGCAGTCTTAAGACCGCTGCTTCTTAACTGCTGTTTCTGGCAAGCTGGAAAGTGCGGGGGTAGATAGCAGCGTCCGCTGCTTGTTACATCTACCCTCATGTATTAAATATAACGTTTATTTGGATGGCATATTTGGCACTTGTTGTTTTTTTTTGCTGAACCTGCATCAAATCTCAAAGTAAGTAGAGAAGGGTCTAGCTTGTAACCCCATCACAATTTCACTATTTGAAAAGCTTCTGGTGTTATAATGACTCTTCTAAATGTGTATACCAAAGCTTTTATCTCAATGTGTGTGATGGCTGTCTATATGTTTTTTGTGCTTGAATGTTCATGTGCATGTTTGTGTATGTGCATGTTAATGTCTAAGGACCCTTGTATGTGTGTAGGTGTGGCTGTCTATGGGTGCCTATGTATTTGTATGCATGTGGATGTCAATGGGTGGCTTTGTGTGTGTGTGTGCATGTGGATGTCTATGGGTGGCTGTGTGTGTGTGTACATGTGGATGTCTATGGGTACCTGTGTGTGTATACATGTGCATGTCTATGGGTGGCTGTGTGGCTGTGTGCATGTGGATGTCTATGGGTGGCTGTGTATGTACATGTGGCTGTCTATGGGTGTGTGTGTGTATGTGAATATCTATGGGTGGCTGTGTATGTACATGTGGATGTCTATGGGTGGCTGTGTGTGTGTGTGCATGTGGATATCTTTGAGTACCTGTGTGTGTGTGTGTACATGTGGATGTCTATGGGTGCCTGTGTGTTTGTGTGCATGTGGATGTCTATGGGTGGCTGTGTGTGTGTGCATGTTGATGTCTATGAGTGGCTGTGTGTGTGTGTGTGTGTGTACATGTGGATGTCTATGGGTGCCTGTGTGTTTGTGTCATGTGAATGTCTATGGGTGGCTGTGTGTGTGTGTGTGAGTGAGCATGTGGATGTCTATGGGTGGCTGTGTGTTTGTGTGCATGTGGATGTCTATGGGTACCTGTGTCTGTGTTTTTTTGTGGGGGGGTCAGTGAGGCATGGAAAGTCACACTTTAAAATTAAGAGGAAGGCACATTTTAGAATTTGACCCTGGGAGCCAGATTCTCTATAAATTGCCCTGGAATAAATATAAATAAATAAAATATAGTCTCTTTAAGTGATTTGTCAATGTTTTGAATAACTTTGTGTATAAAAGAATATTTACAATTACTGCATTGCTGTAGTCATTCTTTATTGTTTCCGTGCAGGATGCTTGGGCACAAATAGATTCTTTTTTTTTTTGACATTGCGAAACCTTTTGAAATTATCTAAGGGTGGGGCTTTTATTTCCATCTCACAAACATTATAAAAGCATACTGTTCTATATATTATGTCTATAAAATACACAAGGCTTCAGAGTGTCGCTGAACTATTTCTTTTTCAAGCTGTGTAATCTCTGAGATTTTTGCAAAGACCTCTTAAAATGGGAAATGAAAACACTCATATTGCCAACGCCTGCAGCAGTGAGGTGTGGATTTTTTTTGAGTCAAGGAAGTTGCACCTTAATGAGATTGCAATAGAGGCCACTATCGATGGAGGGGTCAATGTGTCAGATAAGGTGGAAGCCAATGTAAATGTGGGGACCAAGATTACTGTGATTCTTAAACCAGACACAAGGATCCAGTTCTTACGAATTCCCTCTAGGGAGGTAATTAATATACCCCTGCAGGGCGACATTTACGTGACCGCCATCGCCAAACGTGGTGACAAAGATGAGCTGATGTGTTTCAACTTTATGGTTCCAAGTGATCGATCCATCATCGTTATTGACAGTGGGATGGTTAAGATGGCAATGTATGGGGCGCTGTGGAAAGATGAGGAGGGAAAATATCACTGAACATAAAAAGCCTGATGGTAAGTGCACAGATTGTAGGTAATTGCTGCTTAATCTCTGGAGTGTTTTATCAGAGGTAATTAAAGGAGCATTCATTAAAGGATGCTGAACATTTTCTGGTAACACTATTGTAACTGCTCATACAGGACTTTAGAAACCAAAAAACTACTGGCCTCTTAGATTTTATTTTTATACTTTTTCAAGACATTTTTCAAAGAGCTCTGATTATACCAGCTGCAGAGTTTAATATATATGGGAAATTGTTCCTTTAGCTATAATTTGTATATAAAATAGTTGTATCTCCCTATTGAAGCCAAAACGTAATCAAAGTAGCTGAGCTTGCAGGGAGAGCAGAGCTCATTAGCTTATCTCCATTTTTACATAACATCCTATCTTTTCTCTCACTGTATACACAGGGAAACCAATACTTTGAGAGAACAATGGAAACAAAAGCATTTTATCACTTTTCTGCTTTTTTTTTTTTTGGTTTAGAAACAAGAGTAAATGTGCGGGTTATTAATATCTGGCATAATATCCTTTTGAAACATCTCACATGGTAAAACACGTGTTTGTAAAAAGATGGTATTATAACTACTGAAACTGATGAGATGCAAATCTTTATCTCCCTGTACCAACCGTGTCTATACGATCTCATTGTACTGACCGTGCCATTAAATGCAGGTGATTGGCTCAACATAAAAGATTCTGGTACAGGGAGATTACATAAAAGCGTTTTGGTACAGTGAGATTATATAAAAGTATTTTGTTACAGTGAGATTAAATAAAAGCGCTTACATACAGTGAGATTAAATAAAAGTGTTTTGTTACAGTGAGATTACCTAAATGTATAATAAATAATCTTATACATGTAATTTACACATCATAGACACGTGTACTGTATACCCATAATGCTCATCTTAAATGTGTGTTTAATTAATTTACTAGATTTTTATTTTGTAAATGAAAAGGTACATTTTATACACGCACATTGCTATTGTCCTTTTGTAAACACTTGTGAGGTTTATTCATGCTGAATGTTTTTTTGTATTAGTGATTTGCATTTGTATAAGGGGTAATTGGTAGGTTTCTCAAAACTTTACAATGGGAATTACAGTTTATATTCAGCTCTGGTAATGTTAGTTTTGCTGTAGGTTAAACAATCCTTTCTGCTTGTAATACAAGCGCTCAGATGCTCACAGTACACTTTTACACTAACGCAATTTACACTAGAAATATTTAGCAAAATAACTCTCCACTTGTAATCTAGGCTGAAATGTTTTACAGTGTAAATTTTGGCAGCAAATGTTTTTTAGTTTTAGTCGTAGGCCTAGATTTGGAGTTTGGCGGTAGCCGTCAAAACCAGCGTTAGAGGCTACTAACGCTGGTTTTTACCGCCCTCAGGTATTTGGAGTCAGTGATTAAAGGGTCTAACGCTCACTTTCAAGCCGCGACTTTTCCATACCGCAGATCCCCTTACGTCAATTGCGTATCCTATCTTTTCAATGGGATCTTTCTAACTCCGGTATTTAGAGTCGTGTCTGGAGTGAGCGTTAGAAATCTAACGACCAAACTCCAGCCGCAGAAAAAAGTCAGTAGTTAAGAGCTTTTTGGGCTAACGCCGGTTTATAAAACTCTTAACTACTGTGCTCTAAAGTACACTAACACCCATAAACTACCTATGTACCCCTAAACCGAGGTCCCCCCACATCGCCGCCAATCTAATAAAAAAATTTAACCCCTAATCTGCCGACCGCCACCTACGTTATCCTTATGTACCCCTAATCTGCTGCCCCTAACACCGCCGACCCCTATATTATATTTATTAACCTCTAATCTGCCCCCCACAACGTCGCCGCCAGCTACCTACAATAATTAACCCCTAATCTGCCGACCACAAAGCGCCGACACCTACGTTATCCTTATGTACCCCTAATCTGCTGCCCCTAACACAGCCGACCCCTATATTATATTTATTAACCCCTAATCTGCCCCCCACAACGTCGCCGCCACCTGCCTACACTTATTAACCCCTAATCTGCCGACCGGAGCTCACCGCTATTCTAATAAATTTTTTAACCCCTAAAGCTAATTCTAACCCTAACCCTAACACCCCCCTAAGTTAAATATAATTTTATTCTAACGAAATAAATTAACTCTTATTAAATAACTTATTCCTATTTAAAGCTAAATACTTACCTGTAAAATAAACCCTAATATAGCTACAATATAAATTATAATTACATTGTAGCTATTTTAGGATTAATATTTATTTTACAGGCAACTTTGTAATTATTTTAACCAGGTACAATAGCTATTAAATAGTTAATAACTATTTAATAGTTACCTAGTTAAAATAATAACAAAATCACCTGTAAAATAAATCCTAACCTAAGTTACAATTAAACCTAACACTACACTATCAATAAATTAATTAAATAAAATACCTACAATTACCTACAATTAAACCTAACACTACACTATCAATAAATTAATTAAATACAATATCTACAAATAAATACAATTAAATAAACTAACTAAAGTACAAAAAATAAAAAAGAACTAAGTTACAAAAAATAAAAAAATATTTACAAACATAAGAAAAATCTTACAACAATTTTCAATTAATTACACCTACTCTAAGCCCCCTAATAAAATAACAAAGCCCCCCAAAATAAAAAATGCCCTACCCTATTCTAAATTACTAAAGTTCAAAGCTCTTTTACCTTACCAGCCCTGAACAGGGCCCTTTGCTGGGCATGCCCCAAGAAATTCAGCCCTTTTGCCTGTAAAAAAAAACATACAATACCCCCCCCCCAACATTACAACCCACCACCCACATACCCCTAATCTAACCCAAACCCCCCTTAAATAAACCTAACACTAAGCCCCTGAAGATCTTCCTACCTTATCTTCACCATACCAGGTTCACCGATCGGTCCAGAGTCTTGATCCAAGCCCAAGCGGGGGGCTGAAGAGTGATGTCCATCCTCGGGCTGAAGTCTGGATCCAAGCGGCGGCTGAAGAAATCCATCATCGGGCTGAAGTCGGAAGTCCATCATCGGGATGAAGTCTTCTATCAAGCCGCATCTTCAATCTTCTTTCTTCTGGAGCGAAGCGGAGCCATCTTCTTCCAAGCCGACGCGGAACATCCTCTTCAACCGACGACTAGACGACGAATGACGGTTCCTTTAAGGGATGTCATCCAAGATGGCGTCCCTCGAATTCCGATTGGCTGATAGGATTCTATCAGCCAATCGGAATTAAGGTAGGAATATTCTGATTGGCTGATGGAATCAGCCAATCAGAATCAAGTTCAATCCGATTGGCTGATCCAATCAGCCAATCAGATTGAGCTCGCATTCTATTGGCTGTTCCGATCAGCCAATAGAATGCAAGCTCAATCTGATTGGCTGATCGGATCAGCCAATCGGATTGAACTTGATTCTGATTGGCTGATTCCATCAGCCAATCAGAATATTCCTACCTTAATTCCGATTGGCTGATAGAATCCTATCAGCCAATCGGAATTCGAGGGACGCCATCTTGGATGACGTCCCTTAAAGGAACCGTCATTCGTCGTCTATTCGTCGGTTGAAGAGGATGTTCCGCGTCGGCTTGGAAGAAGATGGCTCCGCTCCGCTCCAGAAGAAAGAAGATTGAAGATGCGGCTTGATAGAAGACTTCATCCCGATGATGGACTTCCGACTTCAGCCCGATGATGGATTTCTTCAGCCGCCGCTTGGATCCAGACTTCAGCCCGAGGATGGACATCACTCTTCAGCCCCCCGCTTGGGCTTGGATCAAGACTCTGGACCGATCGGTGAACCTGGTATGGTGAAGATAAGGTAGGAAGATCTTCAGGGGCTTAGTGTTAGGTTTATTTAAGGGGGGTTTGGGTTAGATTAGGGGTATGTGGGTGGTGGGTTGTAATGTTGGGGGGGGGGGTATTGTATGTGTTTTTTTTACAGGCAAAAGAGCTGAATTTCTTGGGGCATGCCCCGCAAAGGGCCCTGTTCAGGGCTGGTAAGGTAAAAGAGCTTTGAACTTTAGTAATTTAGAATAGGGTAGGGCATTTTTTTATTTTGGGGGGCTTTGTTATTTTATTAGGGGGCTTAGAGTAGGTGTAATTAGTTTAAAATTGTTGTAAGATTTTTCTTATGTTTGTAAATATTTTTTTATTTTTTGTAACTTAGTTCTTTTTTATTTTTTGTACTTTAGTTAGTTTATTTAATTGTATTTATTTGTAGATATTGTATTTAATTAATTTATTGATAGTGTAGTGTTAGGTTTAATTGTAGATAATTGTAGGTATTTTATTTAATTAATTTATTGATAGTGTAGTGTTAGGTTTAATTGTAACTTAGGTTAGGATTTATTTTACAGGTGATTTTGTTATTTTAACTAGGTAACTATTAAATAGTTATTAACTATTTAATAGCTATTGTACCTGGTTAAAATAATTACAAAGTTGCCTGTAAAATAAATATTAATCCTAAAATAGCTACAATGTAATTATTAGTTATATTGTAGCTATATTAGGGTTTATTTTACAGGTAAGTATTTATCTTTAAATAGGAATAAGTTATTTAATAAGAGTTAATTTATTTCGTTAGATTTAAATTATATTTAATTTAGGGGGGTGTTAGTGTTAGGGTTAGACTTAGCTTTAGGGGTTAATACATTTATTAGAATAGCGGTGAGCTCAAGTCGGCAGATTAGGGGTTAATGTTTGAAGTTAGGTGTCGGCGATGTTAGGGAGGGCAGATTAGGGGTTAATACTATTTATTATAGGGTTAGTGAGGCGGATTAGGGGTTAATAACTTTATTATAATAGCGGTGCAGTCCGCTCTGCAGATTAGGGGTTAATAAGTGTAGGTAGGTAGCGGCGACGTTGTGGGGGGCAGATTAGGGGTTAATAAATATAATATAGGGGTCGGCGGTGTTAGGGGCAGCAGATTAGGGGTACATAGGGATAATGTAAGTAGCAGCGGTTTACGGAGCGGCAGATTAGGGGTTAATAATAATATGCAGGGGTCAGCGATAGCGGGGGCGGCAGAATAGGGGTTAATAAGTGTAAGGTCAGGGGTGTTTAGACTCGGGGTACATGTTAGGGTGTTAGGTGCAGACTTAGGAGGTGTTTCCCCATAGGAAACAATGGGGCTGCGTTAGGAGCTGAACGCGGCTTTTTTGCAGGTGTTAGTTTTTTTTTCAGCTCAAACAGCCCCATTGTTTTCTATGGGGGAATCGTGCACGAGCACGTTTTTGAAGCTGGCCGCGTCCGTAAGCAACTCTGGTATCGAGAGTTGCAGTGGCGTTAAATATGCCTGTACGCTCCCTTTTTGGAGCCTAACTCACTGAAAACCCAGCCATTCTGTAAACTCTCAATACCAGAGTTATTTAAAAGATGCGGCCAGAAAAAAGCCAGCGTAGCTAACGCACCCCCTTGGCCGCAAAACTCCAAATCTAGGCCGTAGTGTTTTGACTAAAATGCCATTTAAATTTTAGTCATATTTTAGTCATCTGAATTGTTTTAGTTTTAGTCGAATTTTAGCCGACTACTAAAATTCGACTGAAACTAAAATCTAATGGGTGAAATTGTGCATTATTTAAGCATTTCTCTAGAATTTCCATTCCAAACTCATTATATATATATTCCTGGATTAAAAGTCTAATAATATGTTATTATTTATGGTATTGGTATATGGTATTAAGGTTTGAACATGCAAATAATACAGAGACACAGATTTAGCCCTTGTAGTAACATCTTTATAAAAAAAGCAAGTTTCATATACAAACAAGAATATTGCTTTTTGAATTTTGACAAACAGAAGTGCAACTGTAATGCCATTGCACATATTATTACCTGAATATAAAACCTTTTAACAGTTCAAGTAACTTGTTAACACAGTACAAAACAAAACAATTCTGCAGCCAGCTAGTGCTACAAGACAGCAGCAGCAAAGGCGCAGACAGCATAACTACTAAAGTAATTAATCAATACTCAAGGGTAATGCTTATTTCTATAATAAGAATCAGTTACTAACTGTTCACATCTTCACACAGTTTATGATTTCAAATTTCAACAGTTCTAATTCTCAGATACATTCAAAGAAAAAGTGCAGAGGCTACAAATACAATGCCAGCAGCCATACTGTTTGGAACTATAACAATCACCACTTTTTATAACTCCTCCTATAACACACCATTAACTTACAATGAGATGCATATTGTTGCTATAGGAAGTGCTGTCAATACAGCAGAGAATACTATTCATTCAGTGCTAAATTTTATAGCTAGCTACTAGGGCTGGATTTACATTTCTGGCAGTGGCACCACATTGTGGACATGTGTAAGGTAGGGCAGCCTTACGCTGAGGTCCTGCTGCTGACTGCCCTAGGGGCAGAACCTGGGCCTGACGTAAGGCTGCACTGACTGAATGGACAGGCATGATTGTATAGGTGCAGCCTTTCTTCTCTGAGATGTGTCCTCCTGTCAATGTACCACATAGGACAGACACTGGACGCCTCAGTCAGCAGCAATTAGGCAGAGAAGGCAGGTGCCACCTGCACAGTGCCCCTCTATAGAGGGTAGCAGTGCCTGTGACGTGCCTACTCTGCCTAATTATAAATCTGGCCATGGGTATACTATAGGTTTATGAAGGGCTGCCAATAGCATGAGTGAATACTATTCACTGCTAGATTCATTGACATGACATCATTCATTCATAGCAACAATTTCCATCTAATTGAAAGTTACTGTAACTAAACTTACTGGTCTATTTTTCTTTTTCTTTAATGTGATATATTTACCTCTATTATCAATGCTAAGAGAGAGGGAGAGAGAAAGAGAGGAGTTGATTGGTGGTGGTTGATATTAAAGTTCCACAGAATCCACACACACTCACTAATGGCATTGTAGCACTAGCCTATGCATTTTTTCTATGAATGTATTTGACAATTAGAACTGTTGAATTAATGATTCTTCCAATAGCAATAAGCAGTGAAGTACATCACAACCCAAACCCCCAAGTATAGGTATGCTACAATGCTTCTTAAAGGGACACTGAACCCACAAAAAATATTTTGTGATTCAGATAGAGCATGAAATTTTAAGCAACTTTCTAATTTACTCCTATTATCAAATTTTCTTCATTCTCTTGGTATCTTTATTTGAAATGTAGTAATGTAAGTTTAGATGCCGGCCCATTTTTGGTGAACAACCTGGGTTGTTCTTGCTGATTGGTGAATTAATTCATCCACCAATAAAAAAAATGCTGTCCAGCCGTCTGAACCGAAAAAAGCTTAGATGCCTTCTTTTTCAAATAAAGATAGCAAGAGAACAAAGAACAATTGATAATAGGAGTAAATTAGAAAGTTGCTTAAAATTGCATGCTCTATCTGAATCACAAAAGAAAATGTTTGGGTTCAGTGTCCCTTTAATATGTTATAAATAACTGGAGAATAAAAACATTTCTATTTGTGTCGATTGATTTTAAGGAAAGCACTTTGTGCCAATATGACCCTCGCTCTATTCCGCCGGCCTCGAAAGAGAGGTCACCTGTGAGACTGAATATCCTCTCTGCAAAGGCTTGATAAACTGGCATAACCAACAGGTCTAATGCAAAAGGTTTTAACTGGTGAAAAAAGTATCATTTTTTGACAGCCAAAAATCTGTTCCAGTGTCGTCATCAGTGATGGGTTGTTGCAAAAGCTCTTCCTCCTTATATTTTCTGATCTGCTGCTCTATGCTGTTTGGGTGGTCCTCTGCCTGGGTCTTCTGTGGCATTTTAAGAGAAACCAAAAGACTGGGTGCTTTGATGTGGATGGTGTGGCTTTTTCCTGTGATTTCTCAATATTCTCCTCTTATGCAACTGCAAGTGCATTATCTTCTTCAGACAGATCCTCATCTTGTGTGTGGGGAAATATGGATTTTCTTACCACCTACTCCTCTGCCTGTTTAAGCAGTTCCTGAATATTATCATCAGCCACATCAACAAGGGTTTCACAGACAGTAGGGTTGAGAAGACCAGCAGCAGCTGCAAGTGGGGAGAACCTTTCATCTGTTGTATCTAAGAATGAAGCAAAACACTGGTTCTCATTCCATTTCATCTTCTGTACAATTGTGGCAAGGTCTTGGCAGCTAGTGTTCTGTTTAAAGTCATCAAGGTGACTGAGCAGATCAAAGAGGGCAGGAACAGCCAGGGACATGGGCATGGTGTCACTCTGGAGGGTTTTAGTATGTTCTGCAAATGGCAGCAGCAGGTCATGCAATGATGTGAGCTTTTGCCATTCACAAGGGAGAAAGTTGTCCCATCCCATGTTGTTTGCGATTTGGCAGACCGAGTCTTTCACGTTGAGGAGTTGTGCGATCATGTTGAATGTACTTGACCAGCGTGTGGGGCAGTTATTTAAAACAATAAGGCCACACTGCTCCAATCTCTTCTGTGTTGTAACGGAAGACTTGCAAAAGAGTTTCACTACTGACCTTGCTTTATCAAGGATTCTCTTAATACTTGCCTCCTTCTGCACCATGTGGACCACAAGTTGTAAGGTATGCACCACACACGTGTCAGGCTCATGTTGATCTGTTGGTACCTAACAGGAGGACAGAGCACAGCCAAATAAGCATAAAGTATAGAAAGGGTTTACATTCAATTTATTTAACCCTCAATATCTTAATGATGGGAATACTTTTACACAAGATTAATACAAATTTCAAAGTAGTGGAAGTAGAAAAATAACAACAAAATATACAGAGTCAGACAGCTCGCCCCCAACATCAATCTCATAGACATCCATTCCATGTTATAATTGACTGTCATGAAAAAGATAACAAAACTAATAAAGATGGCTCACCACAAATCATCAATTGCAGGCTCAGATGACTCAGAATCACTTTCTGTTATGGGTGAGTCTTCTATAATAAAGCTGGGTGGTTCTTCTATTTCTGCTGTGGTGTGTTAAAATGCTGCTGTCGTATTATTCCCTTTGATTGTTATCACTGTAAGGATCTTCCTCTTTGGTATGTCCCACTCTTGCAAGCATTTTTCCACACATGATTGGATTGACTGTACAGTGTGTGGGTGTGCTACTTGTTCAAGGGCCAACAATATGTGTTTAGCTTAATTTTGGTGAACACAAAAGTAGCACGAACTTATACCAAGGAATGAAGCTGTCATATTTTTGTCCACAAATCAGTGCAAACAGATACTCTCTGGGCAGCAGCCAGTCTCTTTTTGAATTTTTGTTTTTCATCTTCATAATGTTTGTCAATCAGATTGTTTATTTTAGTTTTCTTTGGAATACTCAGTCTCCTATCTACGGTCTCCATCATGTTAACAAAGTCCTCATCTTTAATCATTCTGACTGGTAATCAATCCAGTGTGCCCAATTCATTTTGCTATGGCATCCCCCCTGGCCTGTTGTTCCTTAGAGTCATTTTTGTATTTTGAAGCACTTATAAGAGCTGTGTAAATATTTTGATGTGGTGCACTGGCTTGATTTGGCCCATCATTTAATGTTTTCTGTATCTGTGGGGTTGAATCAGGGGGAAAAAAATAAAAATTTTCTGAATTTTTCTTTCTATCTCAACCATCCACAGCTAAAAGTTCAGTTGTCTCTATATACTACATTTATGTCCCTTCCTCCTACAATATATCAAAGTGTTAGTTATCTAATCAATACAGACAGCATTGGTTTCTTTAGGCCTGAATTAAAGGGACATAAAACATGTTGTGAATGGAATGGGATAGAGAGAGACAAAATATAATAATATGTATGTTAATTACTTTACCTGCAATTGTATACTGCAGTAACTCACCATTAACCCTTTCTTTTTAGTTTCTGAATTGTAAAGCTCTAACTCCCCCCACACATTTCCTTCTATAGCTGTATCTATATCTATTGTGTTTTTTTGTTGGTAGAATGCAAAAGTGCGTAGGGATTATTTGTTGGAGCATGCCTAGAAGCTGTAAACTCAGTTGAAATATAATGCCTGTGTAAAACACTAATAAGGGGGGGGGGGTGGAGTTGGCTGCTCCCGGCCAGGGGGCAGCTTAGCTATGTTTTGAAAATGATAAAAAGAAAATACTTGACAGCAATTTTTAAACATTTTTTTATGCAAACTGTTTTAATTAATTAACCCTTTTAGGATATGCACAGATCTCAACCTGTTTTATGTCCCTTTAAGTTTAGTGAAAACACCAGTTTGGGTTACCTCCCTGAATATTATAATGTTAGCTTAAAAAACATTTAAGTAAAGTGTGCATACCTTTGTATGAATTTCCGGATGACTCATCTGCAAATGACGCTTCAAGTTTGTTGTATCTGTACCAGTGATTGTCACTCCACATGGTTTGCAAAGGGTCTTGTTCTCCTTCGCATTAACCCTTGATGGCTCTGAGCCGTCACAGAGTTTCTCACTCTGGTGCAGAGCCGTCATGAGCACTCTCCCACCTTGAGGGAGATCTGGGGGCTCCCACCTGCTCCTACCCCGACGATCAGGTCTGCATAGTGACAGGCAACGCTGGGACTTTACGTGATGTGCGGTGACGTCACGCGCAATAACGTGATGATGTCACTGTGCAACTTTATTTATACTTAACAATGTTAAGTATAAGAGCAGGGGGCATGCTGCTTAGAAGCCTGTATCTCAGGCATCTAAGCAGCTACAGACCCCAAGACCCACTGTTGGAAAGGTAATCGCCTAAACTTTCCAACAGTGTAAGTCTTGGGGTCTGGAAAAAAAAAAGTTAATTTAAAAAAAAAAAAAAAAATCCTTAAAAAATCTTAGCACCCAGGTGGGAAAGTGCTTAGCACTTAAAGGGTTAAATGTAAAATGCATCCATAGATCTTCTCTTCTCTTTCTCCCAGACGCTAACATTTCTGTACAGTTGTGCAGCAGTGTATGTTGCTACCTGGTGGTAACTGGTGTTACACACAAATAAATATATTACTAGTAGTCAAAATGGTAATACAGAAAACAGAAAATTGCTGTGTGTATGTGTAAGGGAGGGGTCAGTCAGTCAGCTCAGCAACCTACGTACGGCTGGTGGGACTGGGCAGTGGGCACAGGGCCGGAGTGGAAAAAAAAAGCAGCCCTGGAAAATTTGGAGACCAGCCCTATTTTACGTTGACTCAGTATAATGCACACACCCCATTTTTATCAAAGGGGATTACAGGGATACTCCTTCCATACATATTTTATATTAGATATATATAATTCTAGTTTGTATTTAAAAAAGTGCCAGATTGGGGCTATATAGGTACCCAAACAACCCAATTGCATCCATTAAACACCCCTTTAAGTTGTAGATTTCCAGCCCCAGCTGCTGCAGCCCAATGATAAATGAAATGATATCCTGGTAGGCCAATCCAGCCTTGAGTGGGCAGCATCTCCCCACTCTGCCCCTAGTTTCCAGGCCCATCAGATGGATCAGATCAGTGCCCCTTATAAATTCACCTTTTAGAAAAATTAGATGGGACAGGGAGTGGTGGTCAGTGGTCATTAGAGTAATGGACGGAGTCACTGTACTAACTACTAAGTATAGTCACAAGAGGAGGCTGACACAATAGGAGATGAAGGGAGTAGGGAAATGCATTGCAATCAATGGCATAACCACGTGGCTGGTTGCTGCTTCAGTCAGTGCTAACCAGTACTGCTGCACTCACGCTGCTACTAGGAGGGAAAAAAATCACCACCACGCCACAACAATCACATCCAAATTACAGTCTCCAGACAGGGGGTGTTCTTCCAGAAGTCCCAGGCAGAGAGAGGGATCCTGCGTCTCTCACTCTCTCTCCCATGCGTGCGCACTGTGTCTCACTCTATCTCAATCTCTAACAGACAGGTGGAGCTCTGAGGAAAGCGGAAGTTCAGATGACGTCCATCCCTCAGATCCTCCCATTTTCATTTGGTTTCATTCCTTGATGAAAATTGGAATTAGTTTTCGTCATAATTTTCTTCAGTTGACTAAATACTAATTTAATTATCGTTAAGTGTTCATCACTAAAAACATGCTGCTGACGGAAACTTTGACGAAAATATTTTCGTCAACGAAATTAACGCTGATATTTTAACATTTATAAGCACAACAGCTTTTTGTTTAATTACCTTTGACCCTGCTACTTCACTTCTGAACCCTTTTTGTGCTGTTTTAAGATACAATCTGATTTATAAGCAAAGTTTGAACATAATGTATAATATTCTATAATAGCTTTTACCAAAGTATTTTTTTATTCCTTTCTATTAAATTAATCAGATTACAGGTGGAGCGTTATTTAACGCACCTGCAGGAGCGTTAACTCTGCTAGAAATAAGCTCTTTGTGCGTGTCAGGAAGCGCTCGTATTACAAGTTGAAAGTAAACAGTTTTCGCTTATGCACTAACCGATACACATAAAAAGTCGAACTTAGAATTTTGCCCGGGTGATAACATATTCCCCCAAAGAAGTCAAAGGAGCAAAAAAGTGGTAAAAAAAAGCCTAATATCCAACTTGCGTACAAACCCAATTGCATAATTTCAAGTGCACTAACCCTACATGAAAATATGAATATTTCACATTTCAATGTTCTTCACATAGTAGAATATGTTTTATTTATTCATAAATACATCTGATGGTGTTTTGCACAAATAAATATTTATACCTTCATGTATATAGGATTACATATAGGTTTAGATATATACAGATATATTTATATATGTATAGGAATATCTATTTATAAATACTTAGAACATATTCTGCTATGTGCAGAACATTGGAATGTGAAATATATACAGTAAATACACAGAAAAACACTTTATTAAATATGAATATTGCATAAATATATTTTACATGTTTTCATCTACTTAACTGCAAATGGTTTCAATGCATATATATATATATATATATATATATATATATATATATGTCTATGTCTATATGTGTGTACATATGTATTTATGTGTTTATATGTCTGTAAATAGATATATACACATATAAATACATATGCATACATATATATATATATATTTATATATACTGTATATATACACATACATATACATCTTTAGACATGTATATGTATATATCTCTATGTTAAACCCTTTGCAGCCATTTTCTACTAACACCTGAGACCTCATTTATTTGAGCCCTTATAACTTGTTTGTGGAATATAATACTAATTTGTATTAGATGGTGTTATTATGAGTGTAACTGTACTGTGTAATGTATATTTATTAGATGGTGTTATTATGTGTGTAACTGTACTGTATAATGTATTTTTATTAGACATTGTTATTATGTGTGTAACTGTACTGTATATTTATTAGACAGTATTAATATGTGTGTAACTGTACTGTGTAATGTATATTTATTTGACAGTGTTATTATGAGTGTAACTGTACTGTGTAATGTATATTTATTAGACAGTGTTAATATGTGTGTAACTGTACTGTGTAATGTATATTTATTAGACAGTGTTATTATGAGTGTAACTGTACTGTGTAATGTATATTTATTATATAGTGTTATTATATGTGTAACTGTACTGTGTAATGTATATTTATTAGACAGTGTTTTTATTAGTGTAACCGTACTGTGTAATGTATATTTATTAGACAGTGTTATTATAAGTGTAACTGTACTGTGTAATGTATATTTATAAGACAGTGTTTTTATGAGTGTAACCGTACTGTGTAATGTATATTTATTAGACAGTGTTATTATAAGTGTAACTGTACTGTGTAATGTATATTTATTAGACAGTGTTATTATGAGTGTAACTGTACTGTGTAATGTATATTTATTAGACAGTGTTAATATGTGTGTAACTGTACTGTGTAATATATATTTATTATATAGTGTTATTATATGTGTAACTGTACTGTGTAATGTAAATTTATTAGATAGTCTTATTATATGTGTAACTGTACTGTGTAATGTATATTTATTAGACAGTGTTTTTATGAGTGTAACCGTACTGTGTAATGTATATTTATTAGACAGTGTTATTATAAGTGTAACTGTAC
This sequence comes from Bombina bombina, assembly GCF_027579735.1. Classification (NCBI taxonomy): domain Eukaryota; kingdom Metazoa; phylum Chordata; class Amphibia; order Anura; family Bombinatoridae; genus Bombina; species Bombina bombina. Next base: position 262,770,852 of record NC_069507.1, on the reverse strand, counting down.
TGTGTAATGTATATTTATTAGACAGTGTTATTATGAGTGTAACTGTACTGTGTAATGTATATTTATTAGACAGTGTTAATATGTGTGTAACTGTACTGTGTAATGTATATTTGTTAGACAGTGTTAGTATGAGTGTAACTCTACTGTGTAATGTATATTTATTAGACAGTGTTATTATGAGTATAACTGTACTGTGTAATTTATGTTTATTAGACAGTGTTATTATAAGTGTAACTGTACTGTGTAATGTATATTTATTAGACAGTGTTATTATGAGTGTAACTGTACTGAGTAATGTATATTTATTAGACAGTGTTATTATGAGTGTAACCGTACTGTGTAATGTATATTTATTAGATAGTGTTATTATATGTGTAACTGTACTGTGTAATGTATATTTATTAGATAGTCATATTATATGTGTAACTGTACTGTGTAATGTATATTTATTAGATGGTGTTATTATGAGTGTAACTGTACTGTGTAATGTATATTTATTAGATAGTGTTATTATATGTGTAACTGTACTGTGTAATGTATATTTATTAGATAGTGTTATTATATGTGTAACTGTACTGTGTAATGTATATTTATTAGATAGTGTTATTATATGTGTATATTATCAGGGGAATATAATGAATTATAAAAGATGTGAAATTGGGCTAAAATATCTTAAGGAGAGGTATATCTTTTACCTTCAACCTTAATAGCTCCAATAAAATTATTTTTCCTCTTACTTTTAACTAGATTAGCTAATAATTTAGCTGTTTTTGGGGAAAATCTATTAAATCTGGCATTATTATTAATATCATTTTGCAGCATTTGTTGATTCAGAAAGGCTTCTCTCTCTGATTTTGCTTCTTGATACTTGGACCAGTTTGGCTTAGAGGGGTTTTCTAAATATTTCAGGTACTTATTTTTTAACTGGTTAGCAAGTTGGATTTCTCTATTACCTAGGCTCTTTCTCCTTGCACTCATATAGGCCTTAATTTGTCCTCTAAAAAAAGCCTTAGCTGATTCCCAAAACATTTCTGTCTTTAGTAAATAATTTTTATTAAACTGGAAAAATTCTTTCCATTTAGACCGCAACCAATTTCTAAATTTAATATTTGAGATAAGAAAGGAAGGGGGAAAATTCTGCCTTTTTATTCTGTTTAGAGTTTAATTGACTAATGGAGAGTGATATAATTGCATGATCAGATATCAAAATATTGGCGATGTCCGTTGAGATCTCAGCACCCAGAAGAGATTAACTTATTAATATTATTAATACAGGGGTGTGTGCATTGCTTACAGGGCAGTGTACTTTTTAACAATAGCATATGTTCACATTTTCAAAGAGAACATTTTATAAGTGAGGCACTAATTTTTAAGAATTATACAAGAATTGAACAAGGATTGGGCAAGGGGCAAGACACAAGGCAAGTACTCTTGTAATACTATGTTTTATGTATCTCATTGTATCCTTTTGCAAGTGCTGCTGTAACACTGTGTCTTATGTGTTTACTTGGTTTACACTTTCATAATAATGCTCAATATCTTCATATTCCTTTTTGCTACCTTTTGTCTCTATAACAAACTACATTACTCAATTACTCCTTCTCCCTCTCCACCTGCACTGTTCATTAGCCCATCTCTCTTATGCTCACCTTACTTTTGTACTCATGAACTTTACCTATTCCTAAACACTCTCTCTCCCCCCTGCACTTCAGCCAAAAACAGTCTCATTACTGCAAATCTGCTTCTCATCTCATGTCACTCTCCCTCTTGCTCATACTGCTGCTGGCTGCTGCTGGCGACATCTCCCCTAATCCTGGTCCCTCACAACCTCCTAGCCTTTCACATCCTTGTGTGCCTTTCAATAGACTTCATAAACTAAACTCTGGTAACCTTAATCGCATTCCTCTTACATATAAAACCCCCTCCCCCTTCACTAGTGCACTCTGGAACTCTCGCTCTGTTTGCAACAAGCTCACTTCTATCCATGATCTCTTTATCTCCCACTCTCTTAACCTTCTGGCTCTTACAGAAACCTGGCTCTCTGCTTCAGACACAGCATCCACTGCTGCACTGTCACATGGGGGTCTCCATTTCAGCCACACTCCTAGGTCTGGCAATAGACAAGGAGGTGGTGTCAGTATTTTACTTTCCTCTCATTGCACCTTCCAGCAAATACAGCCCTTCTCTTCACTTACATTTTCTTCATTTGAAGCACACATAATTCGGTTATTCTCTCCCCACTCTATATGTGTTGCAGTCATATACTGCCCCCCTGGCTCCCCAACTCAATTTTTAGATCACTTTGCTGCCTGGCTTCCTTATTTCCTTTCCTCAGACACCCCTGCCCTCATTCTTGGTGACTTTAACATCCCTCTTGACAATCCCACTGCCTCCTCTGCAAAACAACTTCTTCAACTGACTTCCTCTTTCGGCCTGTCACAATGGACTGACTCTCCCACTCACAAAGATGGTCATTCCCTTGATCTGACTTTCACCTATCAATGCACTCTTTCAAATTTAACAAACTCCCCTTTTCCTCTCTCTGACCATCATCTCCTAACTTGCAACATCACTTCCCTACCTTCAACTCCCCCTCCCTCTACCCCTCACACCAAACTTCACAGAAGCACTAAGTCACTAGATCTGCATCAGCTCGCTAGCTCTCTCAAACCTCTCCTCTCATCCATCACCTCCTTTTCCTGCCGTGAACAATCTATCTGCCAGTATAATTCCACCCTTACATCGGTCATTGACTCTCTGGCCCCTCCAACCTTAGCTCAGAAACCACACTCTCATCCTCAGCCCTGGCATACTCCTCTGACACGATACCTACGCAGATGGTCCCGTACTGCTGAGCGACATTGGAGGAAATCTCAGAGTTCTGCTGCCTTTCTTCACTACAAGTTCATCCTGAACTCCTACTATTCTGCCCTTAATCTTTATAAGCAACAATATTTTTCTAATCTCATCTCTACTCTTTTCTCTAACCCTAAACGTATGTTCTCCATGTTCAACACTCTTCTCCGCCCACCCCCACCTCCTAACACAACCTCTCTCTCAGCTCAAGATTTTGCCAGCCACTTCAACAACAAAATTGATTTCATCAGAAGTGAAATCCGCTCTCAACATACTTCCAATCTCCCACCCCCTCAAAAGCTCACGATTATCCAAAACCCAAATATCCAAAAATGCAGCTCTTTTGCCCCTGTTAATGAGGATGAAGTTTCTGCCCTTATACTGTCCTCCCACCTCACTACCTGTCCCCTCGACCCCATCCCCTCACAGCTACTCCCCTCCCTCTCTTCTACCCTTACCCCCATGCTCACACACATTTTCAACCTCTCCCTCAGCACTGGTATATTTCCCTCACCTCTAAAACATGCACTGGTCACACCTATCCTCAAAAAACCTTCCCTTGGTCCAACCTCCCCTTCCAATTACCGCCCTATTTCCCTACTCCCTCTTGCCTCAAAGCTCCTCGAAAAGCTAGTTTACGCACGTCTATCCCATTTCCTTAAACTAAACTCTCTTCTTGACCCACTGCAATCTGGATTTCGTTCCCATCACTCTACAGAGACAGCAATTGTCAAGGTTACCAATAACCTACTTACAGTAAAATCCAAAGGCCACTTCTCTCTGCTTATCCTCCTTGACCTGTCTGCTGCCTTTCACACTGTTGACCACCCTCTTCTGCTCCAAATCCTCCAATCCTTCGGCATTTGTGACACAGCTCTCTCGTGGTTCTCTTCCTATCTGACTAACCGTACATTTAGTGTAGCCTTCTCCGAAGCATCCTCTGCCCCGTTACCACTTTCTGTTGGGGTACCTCAAGGCTCTGTCCTTGGTCCCCTTCTCTTTTCAATCTACACGTCGTCACTAGGTTCCTTAATAAAGTCCCATGGGTTTCAATACCATTTGTATGCTGATGACACCCAAATCTACCTCTCTGCACCAGACCTACCTCCTTCCTTACTAACCCGTGTCACTAACTGTCTTTCTCACATCTCATCTTGGATGTCCTCTCACTACCTTAAGCTAAATCTCTCCAAAACTGAACTCCTTATTTTTCCCCCTTCTTCCAATGTCTCCACCCCCAAAATGTCTATAACTGTTGATAATTCCATCATTACCCCTACCCCGCACGCCCGATGTCTTGGGGTCACACTTGACTCAGATCTTTCCTTCACTCCTCACATTCAGTCCTTGGCTAAAGCCTGCTGCTTCCACCTTAAAAACATCACTAAAATTAGACATTTCCTTACACAAGATACAACCAAGATTTTAATCCACTCTCTCATCCTTTCCCGCCTCGACTACTGCAACTCCGTCCTCTCTGGTCTACCTAGCTGCCACATAGCTCCTTTACAATCCATTATGAATGCCTCTGCCAAGCTCAGCTTCCTTACTCGTCGCTCTTCATCTGCTGCACCTCTCTGCCAATCTCTTCACTGGCTTCCTCTTGCCTCTAGGATTAAACATAAAATCCTCACCCTGACATATAAAGCTCTCAACTGCACTGCTCCCCCCTACATCTCAGAACTTGTCTCTAGATACTCTCCCTCCCGTCCCCTTCGATCAGCTCAGGATCTCCTCCTCTCCTCCTCTCTTGTTACTTCCTCACATTCCCATTTACAGGACTTCTCCAGACTGGCCCCCATCTTGTGGAATTCCCTGCCTCGCTCCATAAGACTCTCCCCTACTTTTAACAGCTTCAAGCACTCCCTAAAAACTCTACTATTCAGGGATGCATACAACCAACACTAACCTTTCCTAACTCCATTGCTTTCCCCTTGAACCCCTTAGAATGTAAGCCTATGGGCCCAGCTGTTTACAGATCGCTTCATAAGAGCCGACTACAACAGTGAAACTCTCGGCAGGGCCCTCTACCCACTTGACCCCTACAAAAGCTATCCTGTACACCGACTATGTTTACAGCGCTGTGGAATCTGTTGGCGCTCTACAAATACCTGATAATAATAATAATAATAATATCATATCTATTCTCGAGAAAATGTTGTGGGTCTTAGACTCACATGTAAAGGCTCTCTCGTCTGGGTGCTGAATCCTCCAGACATCTTTAAATTTAAGACTTTTAGCAAAATTACCAAGACCTTTTGCTTCTATCGAATATCTATCAATCTGGGCAGCATTAAGACGGCCGAGATGGGGGTTAAACACGCTATTAAAATCACCTCCTACTATTATTTGCAAGTCTATATGATCAATAAGCTTAGTAAACAGGTTTTTCCAAAATGTTCATTCAGAGCATATACATTACAAACAGTCATATTAAGCCCCTGTAGAGATAATCTCAGAATTAAAAATCTGCCCTCTTTGCCTAAAATCTGTGATTTGATCTCATAAGCTAAGTTTTTATTGAACAAACAAGCCACTCCCCTTTTCCTATCTATTGTGGGGACTGCTATCACCTCTCCGATCCAGCCCATCTTTAGTTTCCCTGCTTCATACTCATTTAGATGTGTCTCTTGTATAAGAGCTATATCTGGAGAGGATTTTTTAAATGATATATTATTCTCTTCCTCTTAATCGGGGAAGAGATCCTCCCACATCTATGTTATAAGCCTTTTTCGTACTCTTTTCCTTAGCCCTCCAAAAAATATGAAGTGAACAAAATTTAAAAAGTACCGGGGGGGGGGGGGGAGAGGAGGTGACAAAAGAAAAGAAAAAGAGGGGAGGGGAAAAAAAATAAATAAAATAAAACCCAAAAACATGTAACATACATAGTAGTACATCCTGTTACTCTCTAAACTAAACTTATCACACTTTCTCATTTTGTTGTAGCTTAACATTTTTAATAAACTATTTTGCATCTTCCGAGTTATCTATAAATTTCATCTCTGAGTTTTGAGAAATTTTTAATCTGGCCTGGTAGATCATAGTTGCTTTTATACCCAACTCAATCATCTGTGCGCAAAAGGGGGAAATTTCCTTTCTTTTATTTAAAGTTTCTGCCACAAAATCCTGGACAATTAAGATCCGCTTATTATTAAATTCAAAAGAGTTATTTTTACGATATAGAGTGAGAATCTTAAATTTATCCTGGAAGTTCAAAAACCTTGCTATTATTGGTCTTTTTAAATTAGGAGATCCATCTTTTAATTTAACTGGCCCTACTCTGTGAGCTCTTTCAATACTTATTGGGAGCTGATCTAGTGGAACCCCAGTGCCTTAGGTATATGAAGAGAGATTAATTCCATAATATCAGCATACTCCTGAGAGTCTAGAATTCCTACAAATTTCAAATTGTTTCTTCTAGACCTATCTTCTAGATCATCTACACGAAGTTGGAGATAATGAATTAGTTTAGCTTGTGAATCAAGAGAGGATTGTTGACTGAATTGTAGGTCATCTATATCAGACATTCTAGTTTCCATTTCTATAATTCTATTTGAGAACTGTTTAATTTCATTAGATATAAACACTATCTCCTTTTTTATGTTATCAAATTGCGGCAAAAAAATGTCAGAGATTTGTTTAACCAGGCTCTCTGTGTCAATTTGGTGGCTTACACTCAGACTCTACTCTGCTTGTTCTAGCTCAGATGCACCAATACTATTACGGGATTTCCTATCTTTTAGTTGTTTAGGAGGCATATTTTCAATGTTATTTTTACTACTAATCAGAAATCTGTCCATCTACTAATGATGATATATAAGGGGATTTGTGAGAAAAAAAAAAAAATATTCTGTGTACACTAATGGCTAGATTTAGAGTTTTGCGGCCAAAGGGGTGTGTTAGCTACGCGTGTATTTTTTCCCCCGCACCTTTTAAATAACGCTGGTATTTAGAGTTCTCTGAAGGGCTGTGTGGGAGCGTAGAGGCATATTTACCGCCACTTCAACTCTCAATACCAGCGTTGCTTACGGTAGCGGCTAGCTGGAAAAACGTGCTTGTGCACGATTCCCCCATAGGAAACAATGGGGCAGTTTGGGATGAAAAAAAACCTAACACCTGCAAAAAAGCAGCGTTAAGCTCCCAACGCAGCCCTATTGTTTCCTATGGGGAAACACTTTCTAAGTCTGCACCTAACACCCTAACATGTACCCCAAGTCTAAACATTCCAAATCTTACACTTATTAACCCCAATCTGCCGCCCCCACTATCGCTGACCCCTGCATTATATTATTAACCCCTAATCTGCCACTCCGTACACCGCCGCAACCTACATTATACCTATGTACCCCTAATCTGCTGCCCACAACACCGCCAACACCTATAGTATATTTATTAACACCTAATCTGCCCCCCAACGTCGCTGCTACCTTACATACACTTATTAACCCCTAATCTGCCGACGGGAGCTCGACGCTACTCTAATAAATGTATTAACCCCTAAACCGCCCCACTCCCACCTCGCAAACCCTATAATAAATAGTATTAACCCCTAATCTGCCCTCCCTAACATCGTCGACACCTAACTTCAAGTATTAACCCCTAATCTGCCGACCGGACCTCGCCGCTACTCTAATAAATGTATTAACCCCTAAAGCTAAGTCTAACCCTAACCCTAACACCCCCTAAGTTAAATATAATTTTAATCTAACGCAATAAATTAAATCTTATTAACTAAAGTATTCCTATTTAAAGCTAAATACTTACCTGTAAAATAAACCCTAACATAGCTACAATATAACAAATAATTATATTGTAGCTATTTTAGGATTTATATTTATTTTACAGGCAACTTTGTATTTATTTTAACTAGGTACAATAGCTATTAAATAGTTATTAACTATTTAATAGCTACCTAGTTCAAATAATTACAAAATTACCTCTAAAATAAATCCTAACCTAAGTTACAATTAAACCTAACACTACACTATCAATAAATAAATTAAATCAATTAACTACAAGTACCTACAATTAAATAAACTAAACTAAATTAAAAAAACAAACACTAAATTACAAAAAATAAAAAAAGATTACAAGAATTTTAAGCTAATTACACCTACTCTAAGCCCCCTAATAAAATAACAAAGCCCCCCCAAAATAAAAAAATTCCCTACCCTAATCTAAATTAAAATAGTTAACAGCTCTATTACCTTACCAGCCCTTAAAAGAGCTTTTTGCGGGGCATGCCCCAAAGAAATCAGCTCTTTTGCCTGTAAAAAAACACAATACCACCCCCAACATTACAACCCACATACCCCTAGTCTAACCCAAACCCCCCTTAAATAAACCTAACACTACCCCCCTGAAGATCTCCCTACCTTGAGTCGTCTTCACTCAGCCGAGCAGCGATGGACCAAAAGAAGACATCCGGAGCAGCAGAAGTCTTCATCCTATCCGGGTAGAAGAGGACATCCGGACCGGCAAACATCTTCATCCAAGCGGCATCTTCTATCTTCATCCATTCGACGAGGAGCGGCTCCATCTTCAAGACCTCCGGCGCGGAACATCCTCTTCTACCGACGACTACCGACGAATAAAGGTTCCTTTAAGTGACGTCATCCAAGATGGCGTCCCTCGAATTCCGATTGGCTGATAGGATTCTATCAGCCAATCGGAATTAAGGTAGGAAAAATCTGATTGGCTGATTGAATCAGCCAATCAGATTCAAGTTCTATCGGATTGGCTGATCCAATCAGCCAATCAGATTGAGCTTGCATTCTATTGGCTGTTGGGGTTTGGGTTAGAGTAGGGGTATGTGGGTGGTGGGTTGTAATGTTGGGGGGTGGTATTGTGTTTTTTTTACAGGCAAAAGAGCTGATTTCTTTGGGGCATGCCCCGCAAAAAGCCCTTCTAAGGGCTGGTAAGGTAATAGAGCTGTTAACTATTTTAATTTAGATTAGGGTAGGGAATTTTTTTATTTTGGGGGGCTTTGTTATTTTATTAGGGGGCTTAGAGTAGGTGTAATTAGCTTAAAATTCTTGTAATCTTTTTTATTTTTTGTAATTTAGTGTTTGTTTTTTTTGTAATTTAGTTTAGTTTATTTAATTGTAGGTACTTGTAGTTGATTGATTTAATTTATTTATTGATAGTGTAGTGTTAGGTTTAATTGTAATTTAGGTAAGGATTTATTTTACAGTTAATTTTGTAATTATTTGAACTAGGTAGCTATTAAATAGTTAATAACTATTTAATAGCTATTGTACCTAGTTAAAATAAATACAAAGTTGCCTGTAAAATAAATATAAATCCTAAAATAGCTACAATATAATTATTCGTTATATTGTAGCTATGTTAGGGTTTATTTTACAGGTAAGTATTTAGCTTTAAATAGGAATACTTTAGTTAATAAGATTTAATTTATTGCATTAGATTAAAATTATATTTAACTTAGGAAGGGTGTTAGGGTTAGGGTTAGACTTAGCTTTAGGGGTTAATACATTTATTAGAGTAGCGGTGAGGTCCGGTCGGCAGATTAGGGGTTAATACTTGAAGTTAGGTGTTGGCGATGTTAGGGAGGGCAGATTAGGGGTTAATACTATTTATTATAGGGTTTGCGAGGCGGGAGTGAGGTGGTTTAGGGGTTAATACATTTATTAGAGTGGCGGTGAGGTCCGGTCGGCAGATTAGGGGTTAATAAGTGTAGGTAGGTAGCGGCGACATTGGGGGGGGCAGATTAGGGGTTAATAAATATAATGTAGGTGTCGGCGATGTTAGGGGCAGCAGATTAGGGGTACATAGGTATAATGTAGGTGGCGGCGGTGTGCGGTCGGCAGATTAGGGGTTAAAAATAATTATTATACTGGCGGTGATGTGGGGGGGACCTCGGTTTAGGGGTACATAGGTAGTTTATGGGTGTTAGTGCACTTTAGAGCACAGTAGTTAAGAGCTTTATAAACCGGCGTTAGCCCAGAAAGCTCTTAACTACTGACTTTTTTCTGCGGCTGGAGTCTTGTCGGTAGAGGGTCTACTGCTCACTTCAGCCAAGACTCTAAATACTGGCGTTAGGAAGATCCCATTGAAAAGATAGGATACCCAATTGGCGTAAGGGGATCCGCGGTATGGAAAAGTCGCGGCTTGGAAGTGAGCGTTAGACCCTTTCCTGACTGACTCTAAATACCAGCGGTCGGTAAAAAGCAAACACTAAATTACAAAAAATAAAAAAAGATTACAAGAATTTTAAGCTAATTACACCTACTCTAAGCCCCCTAATAAAATAACAAAGCCCCCCAAAATAAAAAAATTCCCTACCCTAACTAAATTAAAATAGTTAACAGCTCTATTACCTTACCAGCCCTTAAAAGAGCTTTTTGCGGGGCATGCCCCAAAGAAATCAGCTCTTTTGCCTGTAAAAAAAACACAATACCACCCCCAACATTACAACCCACATACCCCTACCCTAACCCAACCCCCCTTAAATAAACCTAACACTACCCCCCTGAAGATCTCCCTACCTTGAGTCGTCTTCACTCAGCCGAGCAGCGATGGACCAAAAGAAGACATCCGGAGCAGCAGAAGTCTTCATCCTATCCGGGCAGAAGAGGACATCCGGCCCGGCAAACATCTTCATCCAAGCGGCATCTTCTATCTTCATCCATTCGACGAGGAGCGGCTCCATCTTCAAGACCTCCGGCGCGGAACATCCTCTTCTACCGACGACTACCGACGAATAAAGGTTCCTTTAAGTGACGTCATCCAAGATGGCGTCCCTCGAATTCCGATTGGCTGATAGGATTCTATCAGCCGATCGGAATTAAGGTAGGAAAAAATCTGATTGGCTGATTGAATCAGCCAATCAGATTCAAGTTCAATCGGATTGGCTGATCCAATCAGCCAATCAGATTGAGCTCGCATTCTATTGGCTGTTGGGGTTTGGGTTAGGGTAGGGGTATGTGGGTGGTGGGTTGTAATGTTGGGGGGTGGTATTGTGTTTTTTTTACAGGCAAAAGAGCTGATTTCTTTGGGGCATGCCCCGCAAAAAGCCCTTCTAAGGGCTGGTAAGGTAATAGAGCTGTTAACTATTTTAATTTAGATTAGGGTAGGTAATTTTTTTATTTTGGGGGGCTTTGTTATTTTATTAGGGGGCTTAGAGTAGGTGTAATTAGCTTAAAATTCTTGTAATCTTTTTTATTTTTTGTAATTTAGTGTTTGTTTTTTTTGTAATTTAGTTTAGTTTATTTAATTGTAGGTACTTGTAGTTAATTGATTTAATTTATTTATTGATAGTGTAGTGTTAGGTTAATTTACAGTTAATTTTGTAATTATTTGAACTAGGTAGCTATTAAATAGTTAATAACTATTTAATAGCTATTGTACCTAGTTAAAATAAATACAAAGTTGCCTGTAAAATAAATATAAATCCTAAAATAGCTACAATATAATTATTCATTATATTGTAGCTATGTTAGGGTTTATTTTACAGGTAAGTATTTAGCTTCAAATAGGAATACTTTAGTTAATAAGATTTAATTTATTGTGTTAGATTAAAATTATATTTAATTTAGGGGGGTGTTAGGGTTAGGGTTAGACTTAGCTTTAGGGGTTAATACATTTATTAGAGTAGCGGCGAGGTCCGGTCGGCAGATTAGGGGTTAATACTTGAAGTTAGGTGTTGGCGATGTTAGGGAGGGCAGATTAGGGGTTAATACTATTTATAATAGGGTTTGCGAGGCGGGAGTGAGGTGGTTTAGGGGTTAATACATTTATTAGAGTGGCGGCGAGGTCCGGTCGGCAGATTAGGGGTTAATAAGTGTAGGTAGGTAGCGGCGACATTGGGGGGGGCAGATTAGGGGTTAATAAATATAATGTAGGTGTCGGCGATGTTAGGGGCAGCAGATTAGGGGTACATAGGGATAATGTAGGTGGCGGCGGTGTGCGGTCGGCAGATTAGGGGTTAAAAATAATTATTATACTGGCGGCGATGTGGGGGGGACCTCGGTTTAGGGGTACATAGGTAGTTTATGGGTGTTAGTGCACTTTAGAGCACAGTAGTTAAGAGCTTTATAAACTGGCGTTTGCCCAGAAAGCTCTTAACTACTGACTTTTTTTCTGCGGCTGGAGTCTTGTCGGTAGAGGGTCTACTGCTCACTTCAGCCAAGACTCTAAATACCGGCGTTAGGAAGATCCCATTGAAAAGATAGGATACCCAATTGGCGTAAGGGGATCCGCGGTATGGAAAAGTCGCGGCTTGGAAGTGAGCGTTAGACCCTTTCCTGACTGACTCTAAATACCAGCGGTCGGTAAAAAGCAGCGTTAGGACCCCTTAACGCTGCTTTTGACGGCTTACGCAGAACTCTAAATCTAGGCGACAGTGTTTAATGTAGGCAGCTTTATCTGCCAGGAAAAAGGGAATGTGATATAGGTGGAGAAGATACAAATATATTTGCAGTGTAGCTGTACACCGTATTGAAATATAAATGACTATAAAAGTCCGTGACCAAAAAAACTGTGAGATTAAGTGAGAAAAAAAAACACCATTTAGGCTGAGTGTAATTATCCCTTATTCTCCAGTACTTAACTAATTTGCTGATGCTTACTTTGGACTGAAAAAATGTCTTATCCTAAAGTATATATTAGCTCTGAGCACTACCCTCCTCTTGAATAATACTATCCCCTACTGGATATAAATATATATATATATGTCAACTTGATTGTCAATTAACTACTTAATTTAACTACAATCTAAAGAAAAAGAATTTCAGTCAGATATATGATATACACCTAATAGCTAGGCAGGCTGTACAGTTATACCTTTATAAACCAGTGTTATTTATAAACCATTCTTGCCTGGCTAGTACATAAGGTGAAATATAGAGCTCAATAGGCTATATGTCCACACTTTGAACTTGTTGTTGTAAGAGTCTCATATAGGCCATCCTTTATATATAGCACCATAGGTATAATATATGGAAAATATTTGAAAGGCAGTATAACTAAGATTTCTTTACTTTATAAATTACCAACGGCATACAATTCTAAGATTCAATAGTGACACATTACTGTATCAGCAATCCTTTCCTACAAGGAGAACATTAGGGCCAGACAAAATGGGTCACTGGTCTTACTTAAAAAATAGCCAATTAGAAGTGTCTTCTTTATGATTCAGTAATGAATTAGTCAGCTCAGTTTTACTCATATATATTTACTCCACCACTTTTTCAATTATGCTGAAATAATGCTATCCCCTCCTAATATAAAACTATGTCTGTTAAATATCAGTTAAATACCTAGTTTAACTTCAGTCTATAAAATAATGAATTCATTTGAATATATAATGTGTCCCTTATTTATTAGACAGACTATATTGTATATCTATTCCTTTATAAGTCGCTATTATTTATGAGGCAGAGTTGCCTGAGTAGTACAGTTTCTTTAGGATAAAATATAGGATATAAAGGATAATAGGCTATAGGTCCACACTTTTAGATTTGATATCCTAGAAGTGATTAATCATTATATACAACACCATAAATATGATAGATGAAAAATTAAGTTTTCTGTACTTTTCTATGATACCGGCTGTCTTTAATTAACTTCTAGGATCAATAAATGATATAATACTTTGTCAGCAACCTTATCTTATTTATCCTAGAAATAGCGGCCTAGATAGCCAGATGCTGGTAGTACCATAATACAGTAAGATATTAACAACATTCATTCATACATCTTGTAAATATGAAATATCTCAGGTGCGTAATGGTATATCACTATTTCAAACAAAATCTGCTCCTCCTTTATTAGACAGTGTTATTATGTGTGTAACTGTACTGTATAATGTATTTTTATTAGATTGTGTTATTATAAGTGTAACTGTACTGTATAATGTATTTTTATTAGATTGTGTTATTATGTGTGTAACTGTATTGTGTAATGTATATGTATTAGATGGTGTTAGTATGTGTGTAACTGTATTGTATAATGTATTTTTATTGGATTGCGTTATTATGAGTGTAACTGTACTGTGTAATGTATATTTATTAGACAGTGTTATTATGTGTGTAACTGTACTGTATAATGTATTTTTATTAGATTGTGTTATTATGTGTGTAACTGTATTGTGTAATGTATATGTATTAGATGGTGTTAGTATGTGTGTAACTGTATTGTATAATGTATTTTTATTGGATTGCGTTATTATGAGTGTAACTGTACTATGTAATGTATATTTATTAGACAGTGTTATTATAAGTGTAACTGTACTGTATAATGTATTTTTATTAGATTGTGTTATTATGTGTGTAACTGTATTGTGTAATGTATATGTATTAGATGGTGTTAGTATGTGTGTAACTGTATTGTATAATGTATTTTTATTGGATTGCGTTATTATGAGTGTAACTGTACTGTGTAATGTATATTTATTAGATGGTGTTATTATGAGTATAACTGTACTGTGTAATGTATATTTATTAGATGGTGTTATTATGAGTGTAACTGTACTGTGTAATGTATATTTATTAGATGGTGTTATTATGAGTATAACTGTACTGTGTAATGTATATTTATTAGATGGTGTTATTATGAGTGTAACTGTACTGTGTAATGTATATTTATTAGACAGTGTTATTATGAGTGTAACTGTACTGTGTAATTTATATTTATTAGATGGTGTTATGAGTATAACTGCATTTTGTTTTGTATTTTTTAGGTCTTTTGTGACACTTTTTGTTTTGTAAAACAGTTAACCAGAGCTCTGAGGACGCAGTAATCATTCAAGCATAATCGCAATTGCGCTCAACCGATCGTGCTTACTTTCAAATTGTAATACGAGCGATAAACCTGACAGGTGCAAAACCCCGCAATAAATTCCTTTTCACTCGCACATAATTGTTAGCGCTCCACTTGTAATCTGGTTCATAATTACATAGAGAAACAGTAAAAGTATATTTCACTTATTTGTGATGTACTGAATTTTTCATAATTGCTGAGAAAAGGTGATTAATCCTCCATTTTCTTCTACTTACAGATCAAATCCAGAGAAGATAGCAGCCGCAACGAAAAGAAAATCATGAACTACACACTGTTATACAGCTATTTTCCAAACATTTGAGCTTGCTAATATATGGGTGGAGCATTTATTTTAAAGAATTTAAACATGAAAATAAAAAATAAATATAGTCTATAATCTGTCTGTCTGTCTGTCTATGTCTATCTATCTATCTATCTATCTATCTATCTATCTATCTATCTATCTATCTATCTATCTATCTATCTACCAATCTATCTATTTATCTATCTAGCATCTATTATCTATCATTCATCTATCCATCTATCTATCTATCTATCTAGCTATCTAGCAGGGTTTTTTTATTAGAAAAGTTATATTTTTTGGTTAAAATTTGAGCCTTTTTTTACTAATTCTAAAATAAAAATAAAAAAATGAATATCAAACAGTTGTGACAGAAAAAGTTGTTAATGAAATGGAATATCTATCTATCTATCTATCATCTATCTATCTGTCTATCTATCTATCTATATTTCTATCTTTATATCTGTATAAAAAATCTGCTTAGTAGGATAAATAATTAATGTTTATTATCTCCAAGTTCTATTATTTATGTTTAAGCCTCAAAACATAGAACAGAAAGCAAGCCCAAACAGGATAGACTTTTTGGCAACATAGGTATGTAATTGTTGATGCAAATAATGTTCTTAAGCAACAAATGGGAACTGGAAATACAGATAATTTGTGTGTAGCGGGCAATTATATTGTTATTAATGTTACTTCCTTGATAAAGACATATGAAGGTAGATAGATAGATGATAGATAGATAGATAGATAAATAGATAGATAGATAGATAGATTCTGGTCAAATACATTGTCACATACCATATACCTTTAACCTTTATAATATATATATATATATATATATATATATATATATATATATATATATATATATATATATATATATATATATATATGCACACTATGAGTAAAGAAGAACTAAATGACATACATTACTGTCACTTTAAAGAAAGGGAAATTTGCACACAAAACGTTTTAGAGAGAACAAAGTTCCTCTCATGTTTATTTTCTGTAACTTGCAGGTGTCAGAAATGGATATCATTTACAAGGATAAAAGTGATATATGTGACATACAAATAAGCAAACAGTATGAAAACAAAACAAACATACATACAAAAGAAATTGGAGCAAATTCAGGAGGATACTAACTCCCAGGGTAGAGAGGCTAATATGGTAAAAATGTATACAAATGATAGCAAACAAACCTGCTATTTAAGCTGGCCAGCTAACTACTGTAAACAGACCAAACATGGGGTACCTCCCAAAAGCGTCCACCTTTGTGCTACTCCAGAGAGAACTGTATAATGGAGGCTAGTAAACAGTTAGTAGAAGAATGGCTGCGTCATGCCATAAAGCTGTATAAACAAACTGCCTGCATGCTCCTCTCCTTGGAGCTTCCAAAGCTCATAGCAGTGATGTCACAGTAAGGGTGCGTCAGCAGCCATACACACCTTTCCTCCAATTGAAGAAATCTCGATCTCTCTGCACAAATCACAACAGAGCCCGTCCTGGCTCAAACAATTGTGAAACAAAAGACTGTAGATTAGTGCAAGCACATAGGTAGATCCTCAAGCTGAGAGCAAAGCATGGCTATCTCAACTCTTGCAGTGTACTCCGTTCAATACACAGTTGCTTGGCGGGGTAAAACCGGACACATTTCTCAGGTCACTCCTGGATATCCGGAAGACTCCTCCCACCAGCTTCACAGGACACTGCAAACTCACAGACCTCACATGATGCAAAGTCAAATGTCCCAATTTTCAATGAGAATAATGAACACAGATGTTAGCAGTGTCCACATACAAGCAACACATTCAGTGTCCAGGTAAACACACTTGGTGCCAACGTCATGAGCGTTTCACCCCCACAAATCTCATGTGTGTCAGGGGCTTCCTCAGGGCATGATTAGTAACTCAGAACCACCTCCTTTTATAGCACCTGTCTGTGCTCAGGTGACCCACCTCTTAATTGCTTAAAGTGAACTTGCATATCATGCTGCAACTTATACATACATGCAAAGAACAAAGTTATACCCAGGTTAAACACATACTACAAACAGATAGCTTAAGTAATAGCAACATTATTCCTAGTGCACATTAACACAGCTATATGTCTATCAACTGCTGACACATACATCACAAAGTGATATGGCACGCACTCTCATAAATTCAAAGTGTTAGAAAGGAAAGATACTTATATTATTTAAGAAAAGTTTCAGGTAACTAACTTATGGAATAAAAAACATAGGCCTAGATTTAGAGTTTGGCGGTAGCCGTGAAAACCAGCGTTAGAGGCTCCTAACGCTGGTTTTAGGCTACCGCCGGTATTTGGAGTCAGTAAAAAAAGGGTCTAACGCTCACTTTTCAGCCGCGACTTTTCCATACCGCAGATCCCCTTACGTAAATTACGTATCCTATCTTTTCAATGGGATCTTTCTAACTCCGGTATTTAGAGTCGTGGCTGAAGTGAGCGTTAGAAATCTAACGACAAAACTCCAGCCGCAGAAAAAAAACAGGAGTTAAGAGCTTTTTGGGCTAACGCCGGTTCATAAAGCTCTTAACTACTGTGCCCTAAAGTACACTAACACCCATAAACTACCTATGTACCCCTAAACTGAGGTCCCCCCACATCGCCGCCACTCGATTACATTTTTTTAACCCCTAATCTGCCGACCGCCACCTACGTTATACTTATGTACCCCTAATCTGCTGCCCCTAACACCGCCGACCCCTATATTATATTTATTAACCCCTAATCTGCCCCCCTCAACGTCGCCTACACTTATTAACCCCTAATCTGCCGAGCGGAACGCACCGCTACTATAATAAAGTTATTAACCCCTAATCCGCCTCACTAACCCTATAATAAATAGTATTAACCCCTAATCTGCCCTCCCTAACATCGCCGACACCTAACTTCAATTATTAACCCCTAATCTGCCGACCGGAGCTCACCGCTATTCTAATAAATGTATTAACCCCTAAAGCTAAGTCTAACCCTAACACTAACACCCCCCTAAGTTAAATATAATTTAAATCTAACGAAATAAATTAACTCTTATTAAATAAATTATTCCTATTTAAAGCTAAATACTTAGCTGTAAAATAAATCCTAATATAGCTACAATATAAATTATAATTACATTGTAGCTATTTTAGGATTAATGTTTATTTTACAGGCAACTTTGTAATTATTTTAACCAGGTACAATAGCTATTAAATAGTTAAGAACTATTTAATAGTTACCTAGTTAAAATAATTACAAAATTACCTGTAAAATAAATCCTAACCTAAGTTACAATTAAACCTAACACTATACTATCATTAAATTAATTAAATAAAATACCTACAATTACCTACAATTAAACCTAACACTACACTATCAATACATTAATTAAATACAATATCTACAAATAACTACAATGAAATAAACTAACTAAAGTACAAAAAATAAAAAAAAGAACTAAGTTACAAAAAATAAAAAAATATTTACAAACATAAGAAAAATATTACAACAATTTTAAACTAATTACACCTACTCTAAGCCCCCTAATAAAATAACAAAGACCCCCAAAATAAAAAAATGCCCTACCCTATTCTAAATTACAAAAGTTCAAAGCTCTTTTACCTTACCAGCCCTGAACAGGGCCCTTTGCGGGGCATGCCCCAAGAAGTTCAGCTCTTTTGCCTGTAAAAAAAAAACATACAATACCCCCCCCCCCAACATTACAACCCACCACCCACATACCCCTAATCTAACCCAAACCCCCCTTAAATAAACCTAACACTAAGCCCCTGAAGATCATCCTACCTTGTCTTCACCTCACCAGGTATCACCGATCCGTCCTGGCTCCAAAATCTTCATCCAACCCAAGCGGGGGCTGGCGATCCATCATCCGGTGGCTGAAGAGGTCCAGAAGAGGCTCCAAAGTCTTTATCCTATCAAGGAAGAAGAGGCGATCCGGACCGGCAACCATCTTGATCCAAGCGGCATCTTCTATCTTCAGCCGATGACGACCGGCTCCATCCTGAAGACCTCCACCGCGGACCCATCTTCATCCGGTGACGTCCAACTGAAGAATGACGGTTCCTTTAAGGGACGTCATCCAAGATGGCGTCCCTCGAATTCCGATTGGCTGATAGGATTCTATCAGCCAATAGGAATTAAGGTAGGAATATTCTGATTGGCTGATGGAATCAGCCAATCAGAATCAAGTTCAATCCGATTGGCTGATCCAATCAGCCAATCAGATTGAGCTCGCATTCTATTGGCTGTTCCGATCAGCCAATAGAATGCGAGCTCAATCTGATTGGCTGATCGGATCAGCTAATCGGATTGAACTTGATTCTGATTGGCTGATTCCATCAGCCAATCAGAATATTCCTACCTTAATTCCGATTGGCTGATAGAATCCTATCAGCCAATCGGAATTCGAGGGACGCCATCTTGGATGACGTCATTTAAAGGAACCGTCATTCGTCGTTCAGTCGTCGGCCAGGATGGATGTTCCACATCGGAGGTCTTCAGGATGCTGCCGCTCCGCTCCAGATGGATGTCGATAGAAGATGCCGCCTGGATGAAGACTTCAATCGGATGGAAGACCTCTTCTGCCCTGCTTGGATGAAGACTTCAATCGGATGGAAGACCTCTTCTGCCCCGCTTGGATGAAGACTTCTACCGGATCATGGACATCTTCAGCCCCCCGCTTGGGCTTGGATCAGGACATCGGAGGAGCTCTTCTGGACCGATCGGTGAACCTGGTATGGTGAAGACAAGGTAGGAAGATCTTCAGGGGCTTAGTGTTAGGTTTATTTAAGGGGGGTTTGGGTTAGATTAGGGGTATGTGGGTGGTGGGTTGTTATGTTGGGGGGGGGGTATTGTATGGTTTTTTCTACAGGCAAAAGAGCTGAACTTCTTGGGGCATGCCCCGCAAAGGGCCCTGTTAAGGGCTGGTAAGGTAAAAGAGCTTTGAACTTTAGTAATTTAGAATAGGGTAGGGCATTTTTTTATTTTGGGGGTCTTTGTTATTTTATTAGGGGGCTTAGAGTAGGTGTAATTAGTTTAAAATTGTTGTAATATTTTTCTGATGTTTGTAAATATTTTTTTATTTTTTGTAACTTAGTTCTTTTTTATTTTTGTACTTTAGTTAGTTTATTTAATTGTAGTTATTTGTAGATATTGTATTTAATTAATGTATTGATAGTGTAGTGTTAGGTTTAATTGTAGGTAATTGTAGATATTTTATTTAATTAATTTAATGATAGTGTAGTGTTAGGTTTAATTGTAACTTAGGTTAGGATTTATTTTACATTTAATTTTGTTATTATTTTAACTAGGTAACTATTAAATAGTTCTTAACTATTTAATAGCTATTGTACCTGGTTAAAATAATTACAAAGTTGCCTGTAAAATAAATATTAATCCTAAAATAGCTACAATGTAATTATAATTTATATTGTAGCTATATTAGGGTTTATTTTACAGGTAAGTATTTAGCTTTAAATAGGAATAATTTATTTAATAAGAGTTAATTAATTTCGTTAGTTTTAAATTATATTTAACTTAGGGGGGTGTTAGTGTTAGGATTAGACTTAGCTTTAGGGGTTTAAAAATGTATTAGAATAGCGGTGAGCTCCGGTCGGCAGATTAGGGGTTAATGTTTGAAGTTAGGTGTCGGCGATGTTAGGGAGGGCAGATTAGGGGTTAATACTATTTATTATAGGGTTAGTGAGGCGGATTAGGGGTTAATAACTTTATTATAATAGCGGTGCGGTCCGCTCGGCAGATTAGGGGTTAATAAGTGTAGGTAGGTAGCGGCGACGTTGTGGGGGGCAGATTAGGGGTTAATTAATATAATATAGGGGTCGGCGGTTTAAGGGGCAGCAGATTAGCGGTACATAGGGATAATGTAAGTAGCGGCGGTTTACGGAGCGGCAGATTAGGGGTTAAAAATAATATGCAGGGGTCAGCGATAGCGGGGGCGGCAGAATAGGGGTTAATAAGTGTAAGGTTAGGGGTGTTTAGACTCGGGGTACATGTTAGGGTGTTAGGTGCAGACGTAGGAGGTGTTTCCCCATAGCAAACAATGGGGCTGCGTTAGGAGCTGAACGCGGCTTTTTTGCAGGTGTTAGGTTTTTTTTCAGCTCAAACAGCCCCATTGTTTTCTATGGGGGAATCGTGCACGAGCACGTTTTTGAGGCTGGCCGCGTCCGTAAGCAACTCTGGTATTGAGAGTTGCAGTTGCGTTAAAAATGCTATACGCTCCTTTTTTGGAGCCTAACGCAGCCATTCTGTGGACTCTCAATACCAGAGTTATTTTAGAGGTGCGGCCAGAAAAAAGCCGGCGTTAGCTACGCGGGTCGTTACCGACAAAACTCTAAATCTAGCCGATAGGTTGCACTAGCTGGATTTGAGCTCACAACCTTTGGCTTGGGAAGCAGTTAACCTAACTGTTGGGCCACAGCAACCTCAAAGGAAAAATAGTGAATGTGTCTCAGATTCGAAGATGTTAACACATTATAAAAAACAAGCATATTCACACCTTTCATTAAGGCCAGAAGGGAATTTAGTCCCCAGCCTAAAAATCCATTTAGCTTCTTTTTGAAGCAGAAATTTATTATTATCACCACCTCTCCCATAAGAAATGCCATTGACAATTATTACAAAAGTAAGGGAGTGCACATCAGCATTATGTGCAAGCGCAAAATGTTTTGCCACATTAGTGTCCCTTAATTTTATAATGTCGTCTCTATGTTCTTGTACCCGGTCCTTCATGGACCTTTTGGTTTTACTAACATAAAAGACCGGGCGCGAACACCGTAGGAGATAAATTACCCCTGTAGAATTACAGTTGAAAAAGTATCTGATGTCATAACGTTTTACACCATCTACAGAAAAGGTTTTGGTACTATCCATATGGGTACAGTAAACACAATGGCCGCAAGGAAAGCTTCCCTTAATTCCTTTATTTTTACGAAGCCAATCAGAACTTGATGGCCCTTTGATGAATTGGCTTTTCACCAACTTGTCTTTTAAACTGAAAGCCTTTCTTGCAGCCATTGAGGGTACCCCACCTACTGCTTCACCTACTTTCTCATCCATTAACAAAAGATACCAATTTTTCTTAATAATTGACCAAATGTCCTCCCATTGTTTGTTATATCTGGTAATAAACCTTATGTTGTTGGACATCGGTCTCTCTTTCTTTTTATAAAGGATATCATCTCTTGACTGCTTTCTTGCTTTCCAAAAGGCTTTTTTTATGCAATTTTGAGAATAGCCTCATTTCAAGAAACGTTTCCTCATCAAAGAGGCATGATAGTCAAAGCTCTTAAGGGAGGAACAATTCCTTTTCAGGCGCAGAAACTGGCCATAGGGAACACCTTTTTTAAGGTGGTCCATATGTCCACTGTCCGCGTGTTCGTTGCCGTGAGCTTCCTAAAATTTTCAGTCAAAATCTCCTGTCCTTCCCTCATGATGGTAATGTCCAGGAAGGGCAGGGACTTATTACTGGTCTCAGAGGTAAAAAAAATATTCCTAGCATTCTTATTCAGAATTGATACAAATTCTTTAAACTCATCTGCAGTACCATCCCATAGGATGAACACGTCATCCACATAGCGTACCCACATCCGTACATGATCCTCCACAATATCACTGTATTTTTCTAACACATCCTCAAGTTCCCAGGCCCCTAGATGTAAACATGCATAGGTGGGGGCACAAACTGCCCCCATGGCTGTACCTCTCAGCTGTCGATAAATCTTGCCATCGAACATGAAAACATTGTTTTCCAATACAAATTTTAATAGCGAGATCACAAAATCAGTATGTTCTTTAAATTCTGGGCCTCTACTGTTCAAGAAACACTTTGCAGCTTCCAAACCAGTATTATGAGGAATTGACGAGTACAAACTTTCCACATCCAGTGATGCCAGAATACACGTCTCTCCCACACATATACCATCCAGTCTTCTAAGGAGATCTGATGTGTCCTTAACATAGGAGGGAAGTGTCACCAAAAATGGGCGTAGATATTGATCTACGTATTCGCCAATCTTTTCAGTGACACTTCCAATCCTGGACACTATCGGTCTCTCAGGCAGACATTTCATATTTTTGTGTAGTTTGGGAAGGACATAAAACACTGGCATCACTGGATGTGCCGGATACAGGAAAATACATTCTTTAGGAGAAATTACACCTCTAATTTTTGCATCATTTAGCAGCATAAACAGGGAATTTTGTATTTTATATAGAGGATTCTTGTCAAGTTTTTTATATTGAGACTTATCATTCAGCTGTCGTTTCACCTCATTCATATACAGGCATTTGTCCATTAGGACCAGGTTACCACTCTTGTCCGCCGGCTTAATCACCAAATTTCTAGCATTGCACAGGTCTCTTAACGCTTTTCTTTCACCTGGCTTAAGGTTATCTTTGCTAAAATTTTCATTTAGTGAGAGTATCTCCTTCTCAACTTGCCTGACAAAAAAGTTTACAGAGGGGACCAATGCTAAAGAGGGCATATAGTATGACTTAGGTTTAAATTGACCAACTGGTTTATGTGAGGGGTCTAAAGTCCCCCCCTCCGTATCCAGAAGGAGGGACTCTAGAGTCCTGATAGCTTCATCATCATCAGTTGTCAAACCAGAGGCAAGCCCACCAAACCTTCCCACAGTTTGAGACAGGACAACTTTCCTGGCAAACAAGTGAAGATCCTTAATGGCCTCAAATTTATCAAGTTTCGCCGTGGGACAAAAGGAAAGTGCCTTTTTTAACAGCTCAACATGTGTCATATTCAGGGGAAAAGAGGACAGATTAATAATTTGCAACTCATCATCATTCGGGTTATCTAATAACCCCTGCGTGATCTCCTGCTTCGTGACCTCCCCCTGTATTGGCCATATTGTTCCCCTCTCCCTCTCGTCTGCCTTGTCTGGTAATGTTTCTCTTTCAAGGATACCCCAGATTGCTCTTTTCCTTCTGCCCCCTCTCCTTCTCCTCCTCCCCTTCCTTCTGGGCCCAGACCAGAAGGTTGTTTTTGTGGGGTATTCAATTCTGAGTCAGAGACATCAGTACCGGAATCATATGATCCCTTCTGTGATTTATATACATATACCTTGTTGTTTTTATAATCTTCCTGATCTCTCCTAAATTTACGACATTTTCTAGCCTTAATCTCCATTTTCAGTCTTTTCAAATTTATTCACACATTCCAAAGCTTTTCCTGCTTCAGCTTTAACCTTTTTCTAACCTTCTATCATTTCTCTTAATCATCATATCCATTAACCCCAAGGAGCAGGAAGAGAGCTTCTCGTTCCATTCTTCCACAAATGTATAGCCCTCCTCATCCTCCCTGGTGTTAGAGCCAGGATCTAGAAATAATCTTAGCCCTCTGGGTATAATCTTTTTTTCAATGTAGTTAGTGAGACTAGCATTCTCAGCCTGAATTTTAAGTTGTCTATTTAGATAGTATCTGTGTTTTCTAAATGCACCATATACATTAACATCTTCCTCACCTTCCACATTACTATCAGCATTACTAGCTAGAGAATCTTTTAATTCTGCCTTCCAGAGGTCGTTAGAGAGAGGATCATGTACGGATGTGGGTACACTATGTGGATGACGTGTTCATCCTATGGGATGGTACTGCAGATGAGTTTAAAGAATTTGTATCAATTCTGAATAAGAATAGTGATGTCGCTAACCTAAAATTTTGCATTCGCGAACAGCGAACGCGAACTTCTGCAAAAGTTTGCGACCGGGTGAACCGCCATTGACTTCAATAGGCAGGCGAATTTTAAAACCCACAGGGACTCTTTCTGGCCACAAAAGTGATGGAAAAGTTGTTTCAAGGGGACTAACACCTGGACTGTGGCATGCCGGAGGGGGATCCATGGCAAAACTCCCATGGAAAATTACATAGTTGATATAGAGTCTGTTTTTAATCCATAAAGGGCATAAATCACCTAAAATTCCTAAATTGTTTGGAATAACGTGCTTTAAAACATCAGGTATGATGTTGTATCGTTCAGGTAGTGTAAGGGTTACGCCCGCTTCACAGTGACAGACCAAACTCCCCGTTTAACGCACCGCAAACAACCGCAAACAGTCCATTTGCACAACCGCAAACTTCCCATTTGCACAAGGTTGGATACCAAGCTAGCCATGTCCCATTCCTTATCCTCACTGATGTCACTGCGCGTGCAATCACTTCCTGGGGTAACTGAAAATGCTCCACCCACAAGATGCTCCTATTATATTACTGCACTGAGGATGCTGCCTGTATCTGTGTGTCCTGCTCCCTGGCCGGAGAGCACAGGGGACACCAGGTCGAGCTGCTGAATGAGGCTTCTGAGAAGAAGAAAAAGAAACTGAGAAATGTTCTGCAGAAACTGACCACAAAGAGAGAGGAGACTGAGAAAAGAGTCCAGAGTCTGCAGAAGCACAGTAGAGGGGTGCAAGAGAAAGCAGCTGGTGTAACAGAGAGACTGAATGCCCTGATTAGGGACATCAGGAAACAGCTGGAAGACCTAGAGAAGCGAGTCCTGAGTGAGATCACCCGGCAGCAGGAGCAGGTTTTACTCACAATCTCTGATCTGATCCAGCAGCTGGGAAAAAGAGAACAACGAGCTAACCAGGAAGATTTGTCACATTGAGGAGCTGTGCAACATGACTGACCCATTAACTGTCCTACAAGAACAGGAATCACACAGAGATGAGATGCTTGGTCGGTCCTCCTACTTCCAATTTGGGGCACTGCACGTGCAATCTAATGTGCCACCAGATAGGAGTGGTGTGTTAACTAGTACTATTCTTATCAGTTTAATCCCTGTTACGTCCCCTATCAGGGGACGTGTATATGGCATTGATTTTAGGAACCCGGAGATGATTTTAGGAACCGGGAGATGGAAAAAGATGCTTGGACACCCAGTACAGGTCGTTCTCCTTCAGCCTTTTTATACGAGGGTCCCTCAACAGGCACAACAGCATGAAAGACCCCATATGCCATTACTTCCTTTTGCACAATCGAGTACAGGTATGGCATCGATTTTAGGAACCCGGAGATGATTTTAGGAACCGGGAGATGGAAAAAGATGCTTGGACACCCAGTACAGGTCGTTCTCCTTCAGCCTTTTTATACGAGGGTCCCTCAACAGGCACGACAGCATGAAAGACCCCATATGCCATAACTTCCTTTTGCACAATCGAGTACAGGTATGGCATCGATTTTAGGAACCCGAAGATGATTTTAGGAACCGGGAGATGGAAAAAGATGCTTGGACACACAGTACAGGTCGTTCTCCTTCAACCATTTTATACAAGGGTCCCTCAACAGGCATGACAGCATGAAAGACCCCATATGCCATTACTTCCTTTTGCACAATCGAGTAAAGGTATGGCATCGATTTTAGGAACCCGGAGATGATTTTAGGAACCGGGAGATGGAAAAAGATGCTTGGACACCCAGTACAGGTCATTCTCCTTCAGCCATTTTATACGAGGGTCCCTCAACAGGCACGACAGCATGAAAGACCCCATATGCCATTACTTCCTTTTGCACAATCGAGTACAGGTATGGCATCGATTTTAGGAACCCGGAGATGATTTTAGGAAGCGGGAGAAGGAAAAAGATGCTTGGACACCCAGTACAGGTCGTTCTCCTTCAGCCATTTTATACGAGGGTCCCTCAACAGGCACGACAGCATGAAAAACCCCATATGCCATTACTTCCTTTTGCACAATCGAGTACAGATTTGGCATCGATTTTAGGAACCCGGAGATGATTTTAGGAACCGGGAGATGGAAAAAGATGCTTGGACACCCAGTACAGGTCGTTCTCCTTCAGCCTTTTTATACGGGGGTCCCTCAACAGGCACGACAGCATGAAAGACCCCCATATGCCATTACATCCTTTTGCATAATCGAGTACAGGTATGGCATCGATTTTAGGAACCCGGAGATGATTTTAGGAACCGGGAGATGGAAAAAGATGCTTGGACACCCAGTACAGGTCGTTCTCCTTCAGCCATTTTATACGAGGGTCCCTCAATATCCACGACAGCATGAAAGACCCCATATGCCATTACTTCCTTTTGCACCATCGAGTACAGGTATGGTATCGATTTTATGAACCCGGAGATGATTTTAGGAACCGGGAGATGGAAAAAGATGCTTGGACACCCAGTACAGGTCATTCTCCTTCAGCCTTTTTATACGAGGGTCCCTCAACAGGCACGACAGCATGAAAGACCCCATATGCCATTACTTCCTTTTGCACAATCGAGTACAGGTATGGCATCGATTTTAGGAACCCGGAGATGATTTTAGGAACCGGGAGATTGAAAAATATGCTTGGACACCCAGTACAGGTCGTTCTCCTTCAGCCATTTTATACGAGGGTCCCTCAACAGGCACGGCAGCATGAAAGACCCCATATGCCATTACTTCCTTTTGCACAATCGAGTACAGGTATGGCATCGATTTTAGGAACCCGGAGATGATTTTAGGAACCCTGAGATGGAAAAAGATGCTTGGACACCCAGTACAGGTCGTTCTCCTTCAGCCTTTTTATACAAGGGTCCCTCAACAGGCACGACAGTATGAAAGACCCTATATGCCATTACTTCCTTTTGCACAATAGAGTACAGGTATGGCATCGATTTTAGGAATCCAGAGATGATTTTAGGAACCGGGAGATGGAAAAAGATGCTTGGACACCCAGTACAGGTCATTCTCCTTCAGCCTTTTTATACGAGGGTCCCTCAACAGGCACGACAGCATGAAAGACCCCATATGCCATTACTTCCTTTTGCACAATCGAGTACAGGTATGGCATCGATTTTAGGAACCCGGAGATGATTTTAGGAACCGGGAGATGGAAAAAGATGCTTGGACACCCAGTACAGGTCGTTCTCCTTCAGCCATTTTATACGAGGGTCCCTCAACAGGCACGACAGCATGAAAGACCCCATATGCCATTACTTCCTTTTGCACACTCGAATACAGGTATGGCATCGATTTTAGGAACCCGGAGATGATTTTAGGAACCGGGAGATGGAAAAAGATGCTTGGACACCCAGTACAGGTCGTTCTCCTTCAGCCTTTTTATATGAGGTTCCCTCAACAGGCACGACAGCATGAAAGACCCCATATGCCATTACTTCCTTTTGCACAATCGAGTACAGGTATGGCATCGATTTTAGGAACCCGGAGAGGATTTTCGGAACAGGGAGATGGAAAAAGATGCTTGGACACCCAGTACAGGTCGTTCTCCTTAAGCCTTTTTATACGAGGGTCCCTCAACAGGCACGACAGCATAAAAGACCCCATATGCCATTACTTCCTTTTGCACAATCGAGTACAGGTATGGCATTGATTTTAGGAACCCGGAGATGATTTTAGGAACTGGGAGATGGAAAAAGATGCTTGGTCAGTCCTCCTACTTCAAATTTAAGGGCACTGCGCGTGCAATCTAATGTGCCACCAGATAGGAGTGGTGTGTTAAGTAGTACTATTCCTATCAGTTTAACCCCTGTTATGTGCCTTTTTTTTTTGTTTGATTTTTTAAGCCACAGTGCAGCACCAGAGGCCAGAAAAATTTGGCATGTATACATGCCTGAAAAATTAGGTATGGTGCAGACGCTGCTGTAGCAGCGGCCAGAAAAATTGATGTTTGTTTCCCTGGCAGAAAGTGCCCTAAAACATGGCGGCTTGAACCCTAGTTGGTGGCGGATAAGTCACGCAAGTCATCCTGCATTTGGAGATAAAATACAGCAGCGTGTGGACCATTTTTAGCCCAAGGCAGCTCATCTCATCAGGCCTTTTTTACTCGAATGTATCGCCCAATGTCAGTCCCTTCGGGATCCATCCCTCATTCATCTTAATAAAGGTGAGGTAATCGAGACTTTTTTGACCTAGGCGACTTCGCTTCTCAGTGACAATACCTCCTGCTGCACTGAAGGTCCTTTCCAACAGGACACTTGAAGCGGGGCAGTCCAGAAGTTCTATGGCAAATTGGGATAGCTCAGGCCACAGGTCAAGCCTGCACACCCAGTAGTCAAGGGGTTCATCGCTCCTCAGAGTGTCGAGATCTGCAGTTAAGGCGAGGTAGTCTGCTATCTGTCGGTTGAGTCGTTCTCTGAGGCTGGACCCCGAAGGGCTGTGGCGATGCATAGGAGTTAAAAAGGTCCGCATGTCCTCCATCAACAACACGTCTGTAAAGCGTCCTGTCCTTGCCGGCGTGGTCGTGGGAGGAGGAGTATTACTTTCATCTCTTCCCCTGTTAGATTCCCGTTGTGCTGTGACATCACCCTTATACACTGTGTAAAGCATACTTTTTAATTTATTTTTTAACTGCTCCATCCTTTCCAACTTGCTGGAATTCGGTAACATTTCAAGCACTTTATGCTTATACCGGGGGTCTTGTAGCGTGGACACCCAGTACAGTTCGTTCTCCTTCAGCTTTTTTATACGAGTGTCCCTCAACAGGCACGACAGCATGAAAGACCCCATTTGCACAAGGTTCGATGCTGAGCTACTCATGTCCTGTTCCTCGTCCTCACTGATCTCATTGAAGGTATCTTCTTCCCCCCAGCCACGTACAACACCATGGGTACCAGATAGGTGACAACAACGAGCACCCTGGGATGCCTGTTGTGCTTGGTCTTCCTCCTCCTCAAAGCCACATTCCTCCTCTGACTCCTCTTCCTCACAATCCTCTTCCTGCGTTGCTGCTGGTCCAGCAAGCGATGCTGATAAGGCTGTTTCTGGTGGTGATGGTGACCACAACTCTTCCTCTTCACGCTCATCTATGGCTTGATCCAGCACTCTTCGCAGGGCACGCTCCAGGAAGAAAACAAATGGTATGATGTCGCTGACGGTGCCTTCGGTGCGACTGACTAGGTTTGTCACCTCCTCAAAAGGACGCATGAGACTACAGGCATTGCGCATGAGCGTCCAGTAATGTGGCAAAAAAATTCCTAGCTCCCCAGAGGCTGTCCTAGCACCCCGGTCATACAAATACTCGTTAACGTCTTTTTCTTGTTGGAGCAGGTGGTCAAACATTAGGAGTGTTGAATTCCAACGTGTCGGGCTGTCGCAAATCAAGCGCCTCACTGGCAGGTTGTTTCGCCGCTGGATATCTGACAAGTGCGCCATGGCCGTGTAGGAACACCTGAAATGGCCACACACCTTCCTGGCCTGCTTCAGGACGTCCTGTAAGCCTGGGTACTTATGCACAAAGTGTTGTACAATCAGATTACACACATGTGCCATGCACGGCACATACGTCAACTTGCCCAATTTCAATGCCGCCACCAAATTACTTCCGTTGTCAGAAACCACTTTGCCGATCTCCAGTTGGTGCGGAGTCAGCCACTGATCCACCTGTGCGTTCAGGGTGGACAGGAGTGCTGCTGCGGTGTGACTCTCTGCTTTCAGGCAAGTCAACCCCAAGATGGCGTGACACTACCGCCTCCGGGATGTGGAATAGTACCTGGGGAGCTGGGGGGGTGCCGTTGATGTGGAGCAAGACGCAGCAGCAGAAGAGGACTCAGCCGAGGAGGTTATGGAAGAGGATGGAGTAGGAGGAGTAGAGGAGGTGGCAGCAGGCTTGCCTGCAAGTCATGGCGGTATCACCAGCTCCTCTGCAGAGCCAGGCATTCCATTCTTGGCAGCCATCAGCAGGTTTACCCAATGAGCAGTGTAGGTGATATACCTGCCCTGACCATGCTTTGCAGACCAGCTATCAGTGGTCAGATGGACCCTTGCCCCAACACTGTGTGCCAGACATGCCATTACTTCCTTTCGCACAATCGAGTACAGGTTGGGGATTAACTTTTGTGCAAAGAAATTTCGGCCGGGTACCTTCCACTGCGGTGTCCCAATAGCTACAAATTTTTTGAACGCCTCGGACTCCACCAGCTTGTATGGTAAAAGCTGGCGGGCTAAGAGTTCAGACAAGCCAGCTGTCAGACGCCGGGCAAGGGGGTGACTTGGTGACATTGGCTTCTTACACTCAAACATGTCCTTGACAGACACCTGACTGTGGGCAGATGAGCAGGAACTGCTTCGGAAGAGAGACGGATTGGCGGATGGTTGAGAGGGGGCAAGGAGCACAGCAGTGGTTGACGTGGCTGAAGATGCTGGACCAGGAGGAGGATGGCGGCTTTGAGTTTGCATGCTGCTTGTCCTCATGTGTTCATCCCATAGGCGTTTGTGATGTGAGATCATGTGCCTTCGCAAAGCAGTTGTACCTAGGTGGGTGTTGGACTTCCCACGGCTCAGTTTCTTTTGGCACAGGTTGCAAATGGCATTGCTGTTGTCAGAGGCAGACACATAAAAAAATGCCACACTGCTGAGCTCTGCAATGACGGCATTCTGGTGGTGGCAACAGCATGCGTTGATTGGCGTTCTGTCTGGCTGACCTGGGTGCCGATGCATGCTGTCTGACTGTGCCACTAGCTCCTTGCGACGACCTCCCCCTGCTTCCAACTCGTCTCCTCCTCCTGATCCTCTGTCTCCCCATCTGAACTTCCCCCTGTTCTTCTTCTCTTCTACCGTGCGCCCACGTGACATCCACGGACGCATCGTCATCATCAACCCATTCACTTGTATCTGACAACTCAACAACGGAAGCAACGGCAGGTACAACATCATCATCATCATCACAACGTGCGTCGTCCATGTCTGTAATGCTGCCTGACTGAGACATATCACAGTTATCTACATCCTCTGTCAATGATGGTTGCGCATCACTCATTTCTTCACACTGAGGTGTACATAACTCCTCTGACAGATCAAGTGAGGCGGCTGTGGTGCTAGTGTCGGTGGTGGCGGCAGGCGGGCGAGTGGTAAGTTGAGAGGTGCTCGAAGCTAAGCTTCTATTAAACAAGATAATATGAGTGGTGGCACTGGGCAAGTGGGCACAGTATACGCTGTGAGCCTGACACAAAAAAGCAGACTGATGTTTCAAAGTCAAAATAGTTTTTTTTATTTTTAAAATGTACACTTACTCTACTATTAAACAAGATAATATGAGTGTTGTCACTGGACAAGTGGGCACAGTATACGCTGTGAGCCTGACACAAAAAAGCAGACTGATGTTTCACAGTCAAAATAGTTTTTTTATTTTTAAAATGTACACTTACACTACTATTAAACAAGATAATATGAGTGGTGGCACTGGACAAGTGGGCACAGTATAGCTGTGAGCCTGACACAAAAAAGCAGACTGATGTTTCACAGTCAAAATAGTTTTTTTATTTTTAAAATGTACACTTACACTACTATTACACAAGATAATATGAGTGGTGGCACTGGGCA
Organism: Bombina bombina; assembly: GCF_027579735.1. Classification (NCBI taxonomy): domain Eukaryota; kingdom Metazoa; phylum Chordata; class Amphibia; order Anura; family Bombinatoridae; genus Bombina; species Bombina bombina. The sequence continues at coordinate 262,738,586 of NC_069507.1, read as the reverse complement.
AGTGAGCACAGTATACGCTGTGAGCCTGACACAAAAAAGCAGACTGATGTTTCACAGTCAAAATATTTTTTTTATTTTTAAAATGTACACTTACACTACTATTAAACAAGATAATATGAGTGGTGGCACTGGACAAGTGGGCACAGTATACGCTGTGAGTCTGACACAAAAAAGCAGACTGATGTTTCACAGTCAAAATAGTTTTTTTATTTTTAAATGTACACTTACACTACTATTAAACAAGATAATATGAGTGGTGGCACTGGGCAAGTGGGCACAGTATACACTGTGAGCCTGACACAAAAAAGCAGACTGATGTTTCAGTCAAAATAGTTTTTTATTTTTAAATGTACACTTACACTACTATTAAACAAGATAATATGAGTGGTGGCACTGGGCAAGTGGGCACATTATACGCTGTGAGCCTGACACAAAAAAGCAGACTGATCTTTCACAGTCAAAATAGTTTTTTTTATTTTTAAAATGTACACTTACACTACTATTAAACAAGATAATATGAGTGGTGGCACTGGACAAGTGGGCACAGTATACGCTGTGAGCCTGACACAAAAAAGCAGACTGATGTTTCACAGTCAAAATAGTTTTTTTATTTTTTAAAATTTACACTTACACTACTATTAAACAAGATAATATGAGTGGTGGCACTGGACAAGTAGGCACAGTATACGCTGTGAGCCTGACACAAAAAAGCAGACTGATGTTTCACAGTCAAAATAGTTTTTTTATTTTTAAATGTACACTTACACTACTATTAAACAAGATAATATGAGTGGTGGCACTGGGCAAGTGGGCACAGTATACGCTGTGAGCCTGACACAAAAAAGCAGACTGATGTTTCAGTCAAAATAGTTTTTTATTTTTAAATGTACACTTACACTACTATTAAACAAGATAATATGAGTGGTGGCATTGGGCAAGTGGGCACAGTATATGCTGTGAGTCTGACACACACGCTGGCAGTGGCAGGCTGGCCTGGCAACTGCAATTAGATTACACTAGCAGTCTGATGTAAAAGTTTTTTTTTAAAATTTAGACTACTGTTACACTAGATATAAATCTGTTAAAATCTGACAGCGCTCAACCTTGTGTCTGTAGCTCCTAGTATTGTGGGTACCAGCGCCCCCAAAAAGGTGAATGTAGTGCTAAAAATAAATACACATTATCCCAATGTTTTTATCATGTTTATCATTCCAATGTTTTTTAGCCCTGGGTCATCTCCATATAGGAGGCCATATGACAATGTTTATCTTAATAGGTTTCTTGATATTTCTATATATCAAAAAATATATGATTTTTTATGACATTCCAGAAGACATTCTATACGCTTTTCCTAAATAGATATCTCTATAGGGACAGTGATATTACTGCTTACATTTTAGGACCCTTTTAGATTGTTATATTTTTTAAATAAGAATCTTCTATTTTATTTTATTCCTTAATAGTGTCATATCCACTATAATATTTATTACTTTGATGTCTTCCCTAAGTAGAATACATTTTTCATTCACTCGTCTTTTCTGTCAAAGAAGGGCCTAACAAGCAGCCTTACAATTTTCAAAAATAGCTAGTTACCTTAGGATAGATTAAGCCTATTTTCAGATCAGGCATGGTAAATCTAAATATATGACTGAAAATTGTTCTATTCATTCACTCTTATATTGGTTTCCATGGTGATAAATGACTGAACACATACTTCCGGTTTGCCGATTTTAGGCAAATATTATCTTTCAAATATTAATGAAACAAATAAAAATGAACATGTACTTTATTTGAAACATAGCATGAATTTACCATGAAACTAGGAACATATATACAAAAATAGAATAAACTCAATAGTACTTCCAGGTCATCAGGAACAGGAAGTAGAGGTTATATTTTTTTTTTACTTCCAGGTCAACAGGAACAGGAAGTAGAGGTTATTTTTTTACTTCCAGGTCAACAGGAACAGGAAGTAGAGGTTATTTTTTGGCGCCAAAACAACACTGGCACTTATTGGCCAGTGATAGCTATAAAAGGAGCTACCATGCTAAATCCATCTATAGTCTTGATAAAGGCCCAGTTCTTAGGGCCGAAACGCGTTGACATATATGGTAAGCTTCTTTTCAATTACTGACTAAGTTTGAATAGCAGTTTTGCACTATGTTATATTTGTTTTATTACAGGTATATCTTTGAATGAATTGATCCCTGAGACATAGGATCCATTTCTGTATTTTTTCATCGTTTACACACAGGAATAACTTTTTAGGAGCATCTCTTCACATCTTGTATTCACATAAGGGTCACTTTATAAGTGTGTTATTAACTTTAACACATCCTAAATATTCATTTGGATTATTTTTTCACATTTTTTCCTTTTTCTTTTTTCATTTTTGTGTACACACATTTTTGATTATTCACGCCCACTTCATCACATCATCTTTTCAGGATTTTTTGGATATTCACAATAATTTTTGAAATTTGATTTGAAAACCACTACGTTTTTCTTTTTTACACACCTCATCATTTCACCGTTTATCGAGGGATATATAAGGATAACTGTTTAAAATAGAATCTTCATATTGGACATTCACTCTCTGGAAAGAATTTAAAGTTTGGGACCTACATATTTATGGACACCTACTCAGTAAATTGATGTTTTTATATATTTATATTTTTTATCCAACCATCAACAGCTGTTTTATTGTAATTTATTTTGTGATTAAGATTGTATATTGTTGTGGTTTTTAACCACAATTGTATTGTTTTTTTATATAGATATATGCATATTTTATTGTTAATTTTAAGTGGATCCACTTTTGTATCTTGTCTGTATATTTTAGCTATAAGTAGCTTATAAAATATTTTATATACCCCTATAGAATTTCAATATATTTTTTATTTAAATAATCTTGTCACTACTAGTGTCTTAGCCTTTTAGGAGGCGCTCTGTGTATTTATTTTTAGTGTTACACCAGATATGACTGGTGGTGGCACTGAGAAAGAAGGCACAGTACATGCTGTGAGCCTGACACACAGGCTGGCAGTGGCAGGCTGGCCTGGCAACTGAAATTAGATTACACTAGCAGACTGATGTAAAAGTTTTTTTTTTTTAAATTTACACTAATGTTACACCAGATATGAGTGGTGGCACTGAGCAAGTAGGCACAGTATATGCTGTAAGCCTGACACACAGGCTGGCAGTGGCAGGCTGGCCTGGCAACTGAAATTAGATTACACTAGCAGACTGATGTAAAAGTTTTTGTTTTTTTAAATTTACACTAATGTTACACCAGGGACCCGATCCGATATAAATCGTCGCCCTCAAAAGCCGGCGGCGCCAATATTTGCGCGGGTTTGGTATCCTATATACGGCGTAACTTAGAAGTTACGCGCGCATATTTCTGCCTTCGCCCGTAGTTTTTTGGCCCATAGACTGACATACAAAACACACGCAGTTTGGTATCCAATATACGGCGTAAGTACTTACGCGCGCAGATTTCAGAAAATCTACTCCAATCTCATCTCGCCACAAATTTCAGCCGCAGGAACCCTTGCACTGACTTAGAAACCAACGTAACTCTCTAAAGGCCTAACAAGTGCATGCTTAACAACATACATATCAGCATCTAGATCACAAATAGTTAACCTCTTCAAAGTATTTATTATTCCTGCCCCTGCAAGTTTGTCAAAAGATTCACAAAGGGGTGCATCATGGGGCACAGGGGGACATCATGGGGCACAGGGGGACATCATGGGGCACAGGGGGTGCTGGAAGCCCTACAATCCCCTGTTGTTCTGTCTACACATGCTGATTCTATAGTTGCTGCTGAGGTCCATGGTGATGGTGCTGCCCCTGCTGCAGCTGGTCATCGAATTACATACTGCGGAGTTCCACTGCATGTAAGGGAAACTACTACATCCCACCCCCATTCCCTTAACCACCCTAATTACTGAAAATATATCATTAGTTCAATTCATGTTTTGGTCACTATGATTTATTGACTATCATTTAGAGGAATGAAAATGGATGTTTATACCTTATGTTCACACCTTCTGTTAAAACATTATTATTTAGATATATATACCCATGTGCAGGGATAGGCAAGGTGTCCTTCACTAAAACTCTTTACCTTAGAAAATATCCGCAACAGCCTTGGCTCATGCCTATCCCTGCACATGGGTCAATTTCTATTGGATGTGAGAAACCTTGATTTACATCTTACAAGTGAATATCACTATATGTACCCTTCATAAACATGATGATATTACCTTTTCTGGGCCATTTCCACACAGGCCTTATTATATTTTTTAAATATATTAGTGTACTAAAACACCCCTCATATGGATGTGGATGACAATTATATGGTAAATAACAGAGGACAAGATTTAGGGTGAAATATAACAATATTTTTTTTTTTTTTTAGGCTTCTTAGATGAGGGGGCTGAGGGGCCTGGAGTGGGTCTCCTGCCTCTCCTGGGTTGTGTGGATTCAGAGGATCCTGCAGGAGTGCTGGCCACAGATGAGATGCTGGAGGCAATGTCCTGCTGGTGTGTGAAATGCTCCACCAACACACCCAACAGTTGGTTCTGTTCCCTCCATCTGTTGTCACTCTGAATCTGCATGTCCGAAATAACTCTCAGCATCTGAGATTGATTCTGGACCATAGCACTTAAAGATGCTGCCATGTCCCGTTGCAGCTCAATGGAACGCTGTTGTAAAGTCTGCTGGCTCCTGTAAAACCTGCGTTGGTCTCTCTGCATTCTCTCGCAGGTTACTGTTTGCCTCCTCTGTAGGGCAATGTATTCATCGCCCATGGCGGAAGTCAGCGGATCTATGGGCTCTTCCCCAGCAGGGACTCTAGGCGCCGGTTCAAATTCAATATCCTCAGCTGCTGGTGCTGCCTGTGGGATTACAGCTGCTGGTGCTGCCTGTGGGATTACAGCTGCTGGTGCTGCCTGTGGGATTACAGCTGCTGGTGCTGCCTGTGGGATTTCAGCTGCTGGTGCTGTCTGTGGGATGATCACAGCTCTATGCTCCCCCTCAGATGCTGGAGCTCTTCCAAGTGCAGCAGATGGTGGAGATGGACTGATAGTCCCACTCAGCCTGGTGGTAGGATCCCTGAGTGGCCTGATATTGTTGGGGGGGGGGATAAAGGCATCTACCCTTTGGGGCTGGCTTGGCTCCCCCTCCAAACCAAAGGAATAGTCCTCCGGCCAGGGCTCCTGCCAGGTATCCTCATGTAATGGTGGCGGCATGACATCCGGATTGTCAATAGAGGCAGTCCAACCCAGCTCATGCCTGGCATACTCCTGCTGGACTCTCTGGACCGGTGGTCGAGGTGGAGAAATACTTTGTGGCGGTGGTGGAGGTGGATGCATGGGTGTTGGCACCCTGGTGACTGGAGGTTCTGTGGAGGAGTCAAATGATGAGAGGGATTAGTACAGTCAGATATATATCCATGTGGGCATACAATGTACATGCTAGGGCCTATACACATTCTCATGTCAAACTCTAAAACATGCATGTGCACATTGAGATTTGTGATATGAGGGTTTTTAATATGCAAAGTATACATGTATGTGTTTCATACAATAGTTCTGTGTACATGTCAGTGATGTAGAAAATGTGTTCTTTAAGTGACACTATGGTTGTGATGACTATAGTGTCCATTTACTGAAAACTCTACATGTGGCTTGTGGCCTGTGTTACTCTGAGACATGTTAGTATTTCACTATTCCACCTCATATCATGAATTTCAATGTGTTAAGTACCATTAAATGGCCATTAAACCCATTTTGATTCTTTCATGATTCAGCTAGAGCATGCAATTTTAAACAACTTTGTAATTTACTTCCATTACCTAATTTGCTTCATTCTCTTGATATTCTTAGCTGAAAAGCATATCTAGATAGGCTCCGAAGCTGCTGATTGTTGGCTGCACATCAATGCCTCGTGTGTTTGCCTCACCCATGTGCATTGATATTTAATAAACAAAGAATAAGAAAATAATGAAGCAAATTAGATAATAGAAGTAAATTGGAATGTTGTTGAAAACTGTATTCTCTATCTGAATAATGACATAAAAAGATTTGGTTTAATGTCCCTTTAATGTTAAATCTCATTGTAGATGTTTTTGTTAGAAGGCCAAATACCATGCTCCTCATTGTGTACATGAATGTGTGACATAGGATGTTATATCTCAAATACATATAATACTGGTGTGTGGGATGTTACTCACCAGCATGCTGCGCTGATGTTGCAATCCCTGAGTCACGAGCCCCTGGAAGTCCACGGACTGCTGTGACGCTCAGGGACCTACGAATCAGCTCCTGCCACTCGTTATATTCCGCCTCATGGTGAGGCCCACCTCCTGTTGCCCTCTGGGACATTGCTTCTTGGCCCATCTTCTCCTTAACTCTCCTCTTACAGTCGTTCCACCTCTTCTTTAGGCCATCCACATTCCTCCTCTGCTGGGACACACCATTAACGGCCTCCTCCACATTCAGCCAGGCATCTTTACGCCTACGGGCAACTCCTTTGCCCTTCTCTTGGCCAAAGAGGGCGGTATGGTTCTCCTGGACTAGAGCGAGGATTTCAGGGAATGTGAAGTTGGGGCACCTCATACGCTCCTCGTCCTGGGCCGCCTGGCTCCCTCCCTGGGATGTCCCTGGTGTGGGTTCCCCCCTATCCTCTCCCTCCTCCCCCCTTCTATCCCCATGTGCACCCTCTATCCCTCTTCTGAGTGTGCCTGGCCTTGGGGCAGCCCCACTCCCATCCTCCCTTCTAGCTCTCCCTCTCCCCACTCCGCTCACTCCCTGACGGGGACCCTGCTGCTCCTCCTGACCATAATCCTCTCCCTGCAAACTCCCCTTCCCTCCTCCCCCCTGCCCTACCTCTCCCTGCCATCCTCACACTACACACACTCACACACTCACACACTCACACTCACTCCCACTTCAATCACACACAATCACAACCAAACACTCAGCCTTTCATACTGTAAAAGATAAATAAAATGTGTAAGGTGTTATAAAAAAAAAGTGTTGTGTATTTTGTATATGTGTGTATGCAAAATGTGTGCAATATGTAAAAAAGTGCCAGTAATGTACAAGCTTAACAAATCCACCAAATCCGACCTAACTAAATATTATGCAATGCGCCTCTCTCTCTACTCTAACCACTTTCTCCTACTCACTGTAGTGTGTTGTAGCTCCAAGAACCAACCAAACACACTAAAGAAAATGGCGGCTGCGCAGGGGTTTAAGTATGATTTTTGAATGTCGTAATTACGTGGCGCATCTCTTAGAACTGGCCGTTATTTTTTACGATTTGTAGGCTAATATGCATAAAACTACACTTTATTAAGAGTTTACGTGAACAAAATACTGGCGTAAGTACTTGCAACGACTAAAATGTGTATTTGCGCACATTTTAGCTGATCGCCGGTTTTTCCTACTTATACCAGTTTAGCATCTGACGTCGCAGTATATTGAATAGGTCGAGTTGCGAGGTGAAATTACGGGCGGCGCGGGTTCCCTCGCTTGCGCCGCAAACTACGCCATATATCGGATCACGCCCCAGATATGAGTGGTGGCACTGAGCAAGTAGACACAGTATATGCTGTGAGCCTGACACACAGGCTGGCAGTAGCAGGCTGGCCTGGCAACTGAAATTAGATTACACTAGCAGACTGATGTAAAAGTTTTTTTTTTAAATTTACACTACGGTTACACCAGATATGACTGGTGGTGGCACTGAGAAAGTAGGCACAGTATATGCTGTGAGCCTGACACACAGGCTGGCAGTGGCAGGCAGGCAACTGCTATTAGATTACACTAGCAGACTGATGTAAAAGTTTTTTTTTTTTTAAATATACACTACGGTTACACCAGATATGACTGGTGGTGGCACTGAGCAAGTAGGCACAGTATATGCTGTGAGCCTGACACACAGGCTGGCAGTGGCAGGCTGGCCTGGCAACTGAAATTAGATTACACTAGCAGACTGATGTAAAAGGTTTTTTTTAAAATTTACACTAATGTTACACCAGATATGAGTGGTGGCACTGAGCAAGTAGGCACAGTATATGCTGTGAGCCTGACACACAGGCTGGCAGTGGCAGGCAGGCAACTGCTATTAGATTACACTAGCAGACTGATGTAAAGTTTTTTTTTAAAATGTACACTACGGTTACACCAGATACGACTGGTGGTGGCACTGAGCAAGTAGGCACAGTATATGGTGTGAGCCTGACACACGCTGACAGGCAGGCAAATGCAATTAGATTACAAAGATGTTACACCAGATATGAGTGGTGGCACTGAGCAAGTAGGCACAGTATATGCTGTGAGCCTGACACACAGGCTGGCAGTGGCTGGCAGGCTGGCCTGGCAACTGAAATTAGATTACACTAGCAGACTGATGTAAAAGTTTTTTTTAAAATTTACACTAATGTTACACCAGATATGAGTGGTGGCACTGAGCAAGTAGGCACAGTATATGCTGTGAGCCTGACACACGCTGACAGGCAGTCAAATGCAATTAGATTACAAAGAAAAAAAAAAAAAAAAAAAAAAGACTGATGTTCTAGCCCTAAAAAGGGCTTTTTGGGGTGCTGTCCTTACAGCAGAGATCAGATGAGTCCTTCAGGACTGTAGTGGACACTGAATACACTAGCCTAGCTATCAATTTCCCTATTAAATTAGCAGCAGCTACACTGTCCCTCCTCTCACTAGCAATGCAGCTTCTGAATGAATCTAAAATGGCTGCTGTCCATGAGGTGTAAGGGTCTGGGAGGGAGGGTCTGCTGCTGATTGGCTGGAATGTGACTGCTGACTGTAAGATACAGGGTCAAAGTTTAGGCAATGATGAAGTATAGGGGGTGGATCGAACATTGCATATGTTCACCCACCGCTGCGAACGCGAACAAGCTATGTTCGCCGGGAACTGTTCTCCCGCGAACTGTTCGCGACAACACTAAATAAGAATGCTAGGAATATTTTTTTGACCTCTTAAACCAGTAATAAGTCCCTGTCCTTCCTGGACATTACCATCATGAGGGAAGGACAGGAGATTTTGACTGAAAATTTTAGGAAGCTCACGGCAACGAATAGCGTACTACACGCGGAGAGTGGACATATGGACCACCTTAAAAGAGGTGTTCCCTATGGCCAGTTTCTGCGCCTGAAAAGGAATTGTTCCTCCCTTAAGAGCTTTGACTATCATGCCTCTTTGATAAGGAAACGTTTCTTGAAAAGAGGCTATTCTCAAAATTGCATTAAAAAAGCCTTTTGGAAAGCAAGAAATCAGTCAAGACATGATATCCTTTATAAAAAGAAAGAGAGACCGATGTCCAACAGCATAAGGTTTATTACCAGATATAACAAACAATGGGAGGACATTAGGTCAATTATTAAGAAAAATTGGTATCTTTTGTTAATGGATGAGAAAGTAGGTGAAGCAGTAGGTGGGGTACCCTCAATGGCTGCAAGAAAGGCTTTCAGTTTAAAAGACAAGTTGGTGAAAAGCCAATTCATCAAAGGGCCATCAAGTTCTGATTGGCTTCGTAAAAATAAAGGAATTAAGGGAAGCTTTCCTTGCGGCCATTGTGTTTACTGTACCCATATGGATAGTACCAAAACCTTTTCTGTAGATGGTGTAAAACGCTATGACATCAGATACTTTTTCAACTGTAATTCTACAGGGGTAATTTATCTCCTACGGTGTTTGTGCCCGGTCTTTTATGTTGGTAAAACCAAAAGGTCCATGAAGGACCGGGTACAAGAACATAGAGACGACATTATAAAATTAAGGGACACTAATGTGGCAAAACATTTTGCGCTTGCACATAATGTAAGTGCAGGGCCCTGATCAGCCTGGAGCGTCTTAAGGGTTAAGGTTGCAGGGAGGAGGAGTGTGTGTGGAGCTGTAGGTTAGATTGCAACAGTGTTGCAGATCTAAGGGAGGGGTTTTACTCACAGATAAGAAGGGGATTCTGGGAGTTTGAGGCCCTCTTTCTGTCAGGAACATCTGGAATCTTCTGCTGCAGTTAGCTGAGAGAATTTCTTTGTCATCATGGACAGGTCTCGCAGGTCTTCGCTCCCTCCTTTGCGGTTCAGGGATGAGGCTTCATCTTCTGGGAGAAGGACACCTGTGGATAGAGAAAAAGAGATAAGTGATCAGGATATTGTTCCCCCTTCACCCAGGCCTCAGGGCTCACCCCTGAGGCTAGGCCATCGTTCCCTCCAGGCCCATTTACCCACTAGTGGTAGGAAGGTGGGAGTTTCCCAGGCAGGGGGGAGTGGATTAGGGGGCAGGCAATTAGAGGAGGCTGGGGGGTCAGGTTTAACTAGGTCAGGCCCGGGCCCTTCATTTGGGCCTAGTGCTTCTAGGGACGCCCCTGGGGTTTGTGGAGCAGGCCCCATGGGTTCAGTTCAGGCAGCAGCGGTTTTGGGCTTGCAGGAGGGACAGCTGGAGGCCGTCTGGTCCCTGGTGCAGTCCCTCACTGCTGTTTTGGGCCCGGTGTTTAACCGATCCGGTCTCGCGCCCGGCTCGGGGCCTAGTCGGGCCCCCGTGCCCGGATCGAGTACCGGACCAGTTGGGCCCCCTCTTATCCACTTACCGAATGTGGATGGGGCCGGATTGCCCCTGGGGGGGGTCGCAAAGCGTGGCGCTCGTCTGTGAGGGTAGGCCGGAGTTGCGGCCTACCCCGCAGATGGCGCCAGTATCTACCGCCACACTGCCGATTCGGGGGTCACCCAGGGCCACATCCGTTTATGCTTTGGTAGCGGATGGGCCCGGGGCGGACCCTGTGGCTGGTCGGCCTTCAATCTTGCCCCAGGCCGCGGCGCGCGCATGCGGTAGTGGGCCCGATCACGGGCCTACCCCGCGTGCTGCGCCATCTCCTACGGCCACACCACAGCTTCAATTGGGCCTACCCGGCCCTGTTCCAATGGGCCCCAATGCTGTGGCGCGCGCATGCGGCGATGGGCCAGATCGTGGACCCTCCGCGCAGGCCGCGCCAATCCTTGCCGCCTTACCGCTGGGGGCACCGGGCCCTCTTGGCCCTCCATGTCCCCAGCGTGGCCCAGTGGTTGGGGGCAATCCGGATCTTACCTCTGCCGCAGAGGCGGCGGCGCCCTCCTTGCTGGTCTCGGTCCCGGTCGCGGCCCCGCCCACTTCCGGTCACACGGCGGGCGGGACTTCCGGTCGGGGCTTGGCCAGAGGGGGTATCAGCCTGGCCCGGAGAGGAGCCAAGAGAAGCGCTCTCTCCGCATCCCTATCTCCTCAAGGTAGGAGAGGGGTGCCGGCCAGGGGGAGGGGGGGGAGGATGGTGGTGCTTGAAATGCATCAGGTGGGAGGGTGCATGAGGAGTGGGTCTGTGCAGACTATCTATCTGGGGGAGGGGAGGGGGGATAGCACAATGAGCCCTGGGGCCCTTGGCCCTGGGGACAGTATTTCACATATGCAAAGCCCAGGAACTGGGCCCAGGAGATTTAATATTAACCAGTCTTTTCAAAGGCCTGAGGTTTCCGTTACAAATCATGATGGATACATGTGGGGGCCAGGGGACACTGCTAACAGGGGGTTGGTGCAGCAGAATCAGTCTGGGGGGCAGATGCCTGCGCCTTCTGCGCAACAGCCTGTGTATGAGTGTGGTGTGCGTGGTCCCTCCTTCCCTCCGGTGGCTGGTACTCCTCTCTTATCTTTGTTTCCCCAGATGGACACTCAGGAGCGGCTTCAATCCAGTGTTGGTGGAGCGGTGGTGCCGTCAGCGGGACAGGTCCCAGTGGACGGGGCAGGACCATCGTCGGCGGGGCAGCTGCAGCCTATGGATGGTGAGCTATCTGGGGGGGCTGTGTCGCAGGATGGCAGTGACTCTAGTTCGCCAGGGTCTAGCTCAGAGAGTGAGGGGGCTTTGGGTTTTCATAAAAAAGGGGAGAAAAGGATGTACAGGATGCTTAGGTCATTAGTGTCAGATAGGGATAAGGCCCGCAGGCGCGAAAGTAAGGGCGCAAGCGGCGTAGCTGTGAACGCTAGTGAAGGCTTGGGGGTGCCGGCCACCGTTCCGCAGGGTGGCGGTTTAGTGTTGCAGGGTAATAAGCGAAAGTCAGCGCTTGAGGGAGACTCATTTTCTTTCACCATGCATTCCCTATTTGAGCATCTCAAATCGAAGATGGTGAAAAAAATACAGGCTAAGAAGTATGTGAATATTTTTGAGCTGTCAGCGGAGGCCCAGAGGCAGAAGGAGAGGGCCGAGGACGGGACAGGGCCAAAGAAGCTCAAGAGACCGGACTCTTACGAGGAATGGGTGAGCTGCTTTCGCGTGCTGGCGTCTTGCTACTTGGCGAGGTGGCCTGACCAAGGGGCGGATATCCTGAAATATCAGGATACGATAGAAAGGGTTTACAAATGCCATAAGGAAGGAGCATGGAGGGACTATGACATGGGGTATCGAAGGAAGATGGCGGCGAACCCTTCCCTATCATTTGGAGCTATCGAGATGTCCTTATGGTCCAAGCTTGGGCCGGAGGTGATGCCATCACCTCCCCCGGCAGCAAGCAACCAGCCCTTTCGGTCGGGACTTAGGGCCCGTAGAAAGGGATGGGAGTGTTGGAAGTATCAAGAAAAGGCGTGCGACAGAGGGAGCGCGTGTTCCTTTCGGCACGTCTGCCGATACTGCGGGGGGCAGCACCCGGGTGCTGAGTGCTCCAAAAAGCGCGACCAGGCTGGGGAGCGTGGGGGAGGCAAGCCTGCCTCAACTGGAAAGAGCGGCCACCCCAGTGAGGGTGGGCGCCCTTGAACCATGGCTTGCGAGGTATCCGAACCGGGCAGTGGCAGGCTTGCTGCTGTCTGGCCTAACGGTGGGTTTCCTTATCCCGGTGGGGGGCCGGGTGGAAGGTTCGGGGGTTCATCGCAATTTAAAATCGGCTTACCAGCTCCCTGAGGTGGTGAAAGAGAAGCTGGACAAGGAGGTCCGCCTGGGGCGCATGGCGGGTCCTTTCCCGCAGCCGCCTATTGAGGGTTTGGTGGTATCCCCGTTAGGGGTAGTCCCGAAAAGGGAGAAGGGAAAATTTCGCTTGATTCAACACCTTTCGTATCCGAAAGGTAGGTCAGTGAACGATGCTATTCCACCAGAGCTGTGCTCGGTTCAATATCAATCGTTTGACGCGGCGGTGGCCATTGTCCGGAGGGCAGGGGTGGGAGCGCTGATGGCGAAGCTGGACATAGAGTCAGCTTTCAGGCTCCTTCCTATCAACCCAGAGTCTTTTCGACTAATGGGGTGCCGCTTCGGGGGGGATTACTATGTAGACAAATGCCTCCCTATGGGTTGTTCGATTTCGTGCGCCTATTTCGAGGCATTTAGTTCATTCCTCCATTGGGCGGTATCCCAATACACTGGTTCAGCCAACATCGCCCATTACTTGGACGATTTTCTGCTTGTGGGGTCTCCAAATTCTACGCAGTGCGGGGAACTAATGCGCGGCATGGTGCATCTCATGGGTGTGTTTGGCGTACCTCTGGCATCTGACAAGTCAGAAGGCCCGTGCACGCGGTTGACTTTCCTGGGAATCGAAATAGACTCTATAGCGGAGCGCTGTCGATTGCCTGCGGACAAGTTGGAGCGGTTGGAAGCATTAGTCCAAAGGACTATGCGGGCGCGTTCTATCTCTGTGAAGGAATTGCAGGCCCTTTTGGGCTCGTTGAACTTTGCGGGGAGGGTCATCCCCATGGGCCGTGTTTTCAACCGGAGGTTGGAAGCAGGTTTGGGGGGCTCCAAACCGCAGTCCGCAAGAATCCACATCTCGGAGGAGATGAAGAAGGATCTTCAGGTGTGGGAACTGTTTCTTGACAAATTCAATGGCATATGTATTTGGCAGAGTACCCCAGAATCCAATCAGTCGCTACACCTGTTTACAGATGCAGCAGGTTCCGGGGGGTACGGGGCGATGCTGGGGGCGGACTGGAGCGCGGAAGCTTGGCCAGGGGAATGGGTCCGAGCTGGGCTGACCAGGAATCTGTGTTTCCTGGAGCTCTTCCCTATCATCGTGGCGATTGAGCTGTGGGCTACTCGGTTGTCCAACCGGGCGGTGGTGTTTTGGTGCGATAATCAGAGTGTAGTGTATTCGATAAATCGCTTATCGGCCACTTCACCTGGGGTTGTTAGGCTGCTACGGCAACTAGTGTTGCGCTGCTTGCAGTTTAACATCAGCTTCACGGCTAAGCACGTGCCGGGCGTAAAGAATGTGATGGCAGATGCATTGTCTAGGGGGAAATGGGAGATATTTAGGAAGGTGGCTCCTAGAGCATCTCCTCATGGCACGCCTTGTCCTTCTTATCTCTGGCAGCTCGGGTTCCATGGGAATCTGTTCTCCCGCTGGTCCAGGCCTCACTGGCACCAGCGACATGGAGGACGTATCTGAGGCATTGGAACGAGTGGCAATCATTCTGCAGGTCCAAGCAGCTGTCATGTTCTCAGGCGTCGCAGGTAACTCTGTTAGAGTGGTTGGTTTCCTTGCGGCAGCGGGCTATTAGGAAATCACTCGTGCAGGGGAAGCTGGCAGCTTTATCCTTTTTTAGTAAGTTTTTCCAGCTGAAAGATTGGACGGGGACCTTCTTGGTGAGACAATCGGTCCGCGGTTGGGGCCGGGGAGAGTTGATAAGGAGGGACAAGAGGGAACCCATCACTCTGTCTCGCCTTCTCATGTTGCTGCAGGCGCTAATCGACGTTTGCAGGGATCCATACGAGGTGTCACTGTTTCGCGCAGCATTCGCGCTGGCCTTTCACGGGGCTTTGAGGGTGGGGGAGCTGGTTTCCCCATCAGGTAAGGCACCACAGGCGGGGGTTCAGTGGCAGCATGTGAGGTTATCGGAGGGGTCGGTATTGTTGTTTATCCCTAGATCTAAAACCGATCAGGATGGGAAAGGGGTGTGGCTGCATCTCCCACAGTTGGGCGATTGCAGGGCATGCCCGGTTGCGCTGTTATCTGAGTTTGCAGCGCGCCGCCCGGTGGGTGGTGGCCCTTTCTTGATGCATCAGAACGGGCTGGGGTTAACGAAATTTCAGTTCAGAACAGTGCTAGCAAAGGCGGCAGAGAGGGCAGGGTTGGATCCGGCACGTATAGCCCCCCATTCATTTAGAGTGGGGGCGGCAACCTCGGCTGCAGCATTGGGGTGGTCTGCAGATAGGATCAAGGCTCTGGGGAGGTGGCAGTCGCAGCGCTATAAGACATACGTAAGGCCTCTGGGGGACCCTTCCCAATGATTCGGTAAGGGGGGGGCCGCAGGGACGGGAATTGTGGGGGTCCTTGCTGGTGGTTAACATATTGTTGTGTCTTTTCAGGTAGGGGCAGGGCCCCAAAAAAGATCTGGATAGTCGGCCACTCCTTTGTTCATTGGGCATCGTTAAGGGCTTTAGCAGTCCCGGATGGGAGCCGCCTCGGCTTTCACCCCTCCCGGGCGTCCATCAGATGGCTAGGGCGCAGAGGGCTATGCTGGCAGGAATTTCCAGGGCTTATCCAGGAGGCTCACCGGAGGTGGGGTCGTCCAGACATCGTGGTTCTACATCTTGGGGGCAATGACCTAGGAGCATTGCCTACCCTTGAGTTGATCAGTATCATGGGGGCGGACATTAGGTGGCTACATGCCTGGTTGCCAGGGCTGAAGGTGGGGTGGTCCTGTGTCATTCCGAGATTGCATTGGAGGCACATGGAGAGTCACAAGGCAGCATTTGGGGTCCGCAAGAAGTTGAATAGGGATATAGGCAAGGTAGTTTTGGAATTAGGAGGTTTTGTTGTGAGGCACTCCAACATCTCGGCCGGGGATAAGAGCCTGTATCGGAAGGATGGGGTTCATTTGACAGAGGTAGGGCTAGATATGTTCATTTCCAATATAGCTAAGGCCTTAGGTTCAGTAATTTAGAAATAGGTAACTGAATGTAGTGTTTCCTGCAGTTAGGGTTGGCGGCAAGAATAGGTTGATTGGTATTCTTGTGGCGGGCGGTAGCATCCCGGGCGGCAGATAGAAAGCGGGGAGGAGTGACGGCCATTGCAGGAGGTGTGACGTACCCAGGCGCGTGCTTGGGGAAAGCGCCTCCTGGGTTGCGGAGGGCCGAACAGCTTGAGTATGTAACCTTCTATCTGGTACCGCGTTGTAGCCGGGCTCCGCTTTGTCTCCGTTTGCCTGGGGGGCTGCTTCCCGCTTCATATGGGTTATTTAGGTTTAGTCATTGCCGCTCAACTGTTTAAGTAAAGTTAAGTTTGAATTATAGTCATTTACCGTACTGGGTAAATGAAAAGTTTAAAGTTTTGAGAAGGCCTTGATGCTTTAAATTAAATCAGTCAAGGAGTGCCTCGCGTTAATAAAATTGACCTATATGGTCTTAACCTCCATATTGTTGTCTTGTCTTTATTTGGTATATTTAGGTTGTAAGTTAGTTGCCGCACCCGCACGACATTGAACCTTTAACTCCCTTATGTAAGTGCAGGGCCCTGATCAGCCTGGAGCGTCTTAAGGGTTAAGGTTGCAGGGAGGAGGAGTGTGTGTGGAGCTGTAGGTTAGATTGCAACAGTGTTGCAGATCTAAGGGAGGGGTTTTACTCACAGATAAGAAGGGGATTCTGGGAGTTTGAGGCCCTCTTTCTGTCAGGAACATCTGGAATCTTCTCCCACCCACCCAGCCTCCTTTTTTCTCCCGCGGCAATTAGTTAATTGTAAATAGTTAGGTTTAGTCTCCCTGGGGCCGGACAGGGTTAGTCAACCTATCGTCTTTGGGTAAGGCCAGGGCGTTTAATATTTTTCTGCTCCCCCCAGTGTCGTCTTGGTGTCCGCCTGGACGGGCTGAGGGTCCCATAAGGTTCGAGCGTTGTTACACCCTAAAGGCGGGCGGTAGCATCCCGGGCGGCAGATAGAAAGCGGGGAGGAGTGACGGCCATTGCAGGAGGTGTGACGTACCCAGGCGCGTGCTTGGGGAAAGCGCCTCCTGGGTTGCGGAGGGCCGAACAGCTCGAGTATGTAACCTTCTATCTGGTACCGCGTTGTAGCCGGGCTCCGCTTTGTCTCCGTTTGCCTGGGGGGCTGCTTCCCGCTTCATATGGGTTATTTAGGTTTAGTCATTGCCGCTCAACTGTTTAAGTAAAGTTAAGTTTGAATTATAGTCATTTACCGTACTGGGTAAATGAAAAGTTTAAAGTTTTGAGAAGGCCTTGATGCTTTAAATTAAATCAGTCAAGGAGTGCCTCGCGTTAATAAAATTGACCTATATGGTCTTAACCTCCATATTGTTGTCTTGTCTTTATTTGGTATATTTAGGTTGTAAGTTAGTTGCCGCACCCGCACGACATTGAACCTTTAACTCCCTTATGCTGATGTGCACTCCCTTACTTTTGTAATAATTGACAATGGAATTTCTTCTGGGACAGGTGGTGATAATAATAAAGTTCTGCTTCAAAAAGAAGCTAAATGGATTTTTAGGCTGGGGACTAAATTCCCTTCTGGCCTTAATGAAAGGTGTGAATATGCTTGTTTTTTATAATGTGTTAACATCTTTGAATCTGAGACACATTCACTATTGCTCCTTTGAGGTTGCTGTGGCCCAGCAGTTAGATTAACTGCCTTCCAAGCCAAAGGTTGTGAGTTCAAATCCAGCTAGTGCAACCTATGTTTTTTATTCCATAAGTTAGTTACTTGAAATTTTTCTTAAATAATATAAGTATCTTTCCTTTCTAACACTTTGAATTTATGAGAGTGAGTGCCATATCACTTTGTGATGTATGTGTCAGCAGTAGATAGACATATAGCTGTGTTAATGTGCACTAGGAATAATGTTGCTATTACTTAAGCTATCTGTTTATAGTATGTGTTTAACCTGGGTATAACTTTGTTCTTTGCATGTATGTATAAGTTGCAGCATGATATGCAAGTTCACGTAAGCAATTAAGAGGTGGATCACCTGAGCACAGACAGGTGCTATAAAAGGAGGTGGTTCTGAGTTACTAATCATGCCCTGAGGAAGCGCCTGACACACATGAGATTTGTGGGGGTGAAACGCTCATGATGTTGGCACCAAGTGTGTTTACCTGGACACTGAATGTGTTGCTTGTATGTGGACACTGCTAACATCTGTGTTCATTATTCTCATTGAAAATTGGGACATTTGACTTTGCATCGTGTGAGGTCTGTGAGTTTGCAGTGTCCTGTGAAGCTGGTGGGAGGAGTCTTCCAGGTATATCCAGGAGTGACCTGAGAAATGTGTCCAGTTTTACACCGCCAAGCAAGTGTGTATTGAACGGAGTACACTGCAAGAGTTGAGATAGCCTTGCTTTGCTCTCAGCTTGAGGATCTACCTATGTGCTTGCACTAATCTACAGTCTTTTCTATCACAATTGTTTGGGCCAGGATGGGCTCTGTTGTGATTTGTGCAGAGAGAGCGAGATTTCTCCAATTGGAGGAGAGGTGTTTATGGCTGCTGACGCACCCTTACTGTGACATCACTGCTATGAGCTTTGGAAGCTCCAAGGAGAGGAGCATGCAGGCAGTTTGTTTTTACAGCTTTATGGCATGACGCAGCCATTCTTCTACTTACTGTTTACCAGTAGTGATGTCGCGAATAGTTCCCCGGCGAATAGTTCCCGGCGAATATAGCTTGTTCGCCACGGCGGGCGAACATATGCGTTGTTCGGTCCACCTCCTATTCGTCATCATTGAGTAAACATTGACCCTATATCTCACAGTCTGCAGACACATTTCAGCCAATCAGCAGCAGACACTCCCTCCCAGACCCTCCCAGCTGCTGGACAGCAGCCATTTTAGATTCATTCGGATCCTGCATTCTTAGTGAGAGGAGGGGTAGTGTAGCTGCTGCTGATTTTATAGGGAAATTGATAGCTAGGCTAGTGTATTCAGTGTCCACTACAGTCCTGAAGGACTCATCTGATCTCTGCTGTAAGGACAGCACCTCAAAAAGCCCTTTTTAGGGCTAGAACATCTTTTTTTTGCCTGTGTAATTTTGACTGTGAAACATCAGTCTGCTAGTGTAATATAATTGCAGTTGCCTGCCTGCTAGCGTGTGTGCCAGGCCCACTTGCTAAGTGCCACTACTCATATCTGTTGTAACAGTAGTGTAAATTTAAAAAAAAAAACTTTTTTGACTGTGAAACATCAGTCTGCTAGTGTAATCTAATTGCAGTTGCCTGCATGCCAGCGTGTGTGCCAGGCCCATTTGCCAAGTTAGTGCCACCACTCAGAGTCATTTGTTGTAACAGTAGTGTAAATATTAAAAAAAAAACTTTTTGACTGTGAAACATCAGTCTGCTAGTGTCATCTAATTGCAGTTGCCTGCCTGCCAGTGTGTGTGCCAGGCCCACTTGCCAACTAGTGCCACCAATCATATTTGTTATAACAATAGTGTAAATATTTAAAATAAAAACTTTTTTGACTGTGAAACATCAGTCTGCTAGTGTAATCTAATTGCAGTTGCCTGCCTGCCAGCGTGTGTGCCAGGCCCACTTGCCAACTAGTGCCACCACTCATATTTGTTATAACAGTAGTGTAAATATTTAAAATAAAAACTTTTTTGACTGTGAAACATCAGTCTGCCAGTGTAATCTAATGGCAGTTGCCAGCATGTGTGCCAGGCCCACTTGCCAACTAGTGCCACCAATCATATTTGTTATAACAGTAGTGTAAATATTTAAAATAAAAACTATTTTGACTGTGAAACATCATTCTTCTAGTGTAATCTAATTGCAGTTGCCTGCCTGCCAGCGTGTGTGCCAGGCCCACTTGCCAAGTTAGTGCCACCACTCATATTTGTTGTAACAGTAGTGTAAATATTTAAAATAAAAACTTTTTTGACTGTGAAACATCAGTCTGCTAGTGTAATCTAATTGCAGTTTCCTGCCTGCCAGCGTGTGTGCCAGGCCCACTTGCCAAGTTAGTGCCACCACTCATATTTGTTGTAACAGTAGTGTAAATATTTTAAAAAAAACTTTTTGGACTGTGAAACATAAGTCTGCTAGTGTAATCTAATTGCAGTTGCCTGCCTGCAAGCGTGTGTGCCAGGCCCACTTGCCAAGTTAGTGCCACCACTCATATTTGTTGTAACAGTAGTGTAAATATTTAAAATAAAAACTTTTTTGACTGTGAAACATCAGTCTGCTAGTGTAATCTAATTGCAGTTTCCTGCCTGCCAGCGTGTGTGCCAGGCCCACTTGCCAAGTTAGTGCCACCACTCATATTTGTTGTAACAGTAGTGTAAATATTTAAAATAAAAACTTTTTTGACTGTGAAACATCAGTCTGCTAGTGTAATCTAATTGCAGTTGCCTGCCTGCAAGCGTGTGTGCCAGGCCCACTTGCCAAGTTAGTGCCACCACTCATATTTGTTGTAACAGTAGTGTAAATATTTAAAAAAAAACTTTTTTGACTGTGAAACATCAGTCTGCTAGTGTCATCTAATTGCAGTTGCCTGCCTGCCAGCGTGTGTGCCAGGCCCACTTGCCAACTAGTGCCACCAATCATATTTGTTATAACAATAGTGTAAATATTTAAAATAAAAACTTTTTTGACTGTGAAACATCAGTCTGCTAGTGTAATCTAATTGCAGTTGCCTGCCTGCCAGCGTGTGTGCCAGGCCCACTTGCAAAGTTAGTGCCACCACTCATATTTGTTGTAACAGTAGTGTAAATATTTAAAATAAAAACTTTTTTGACTGTGAAACATCAGTCTGCTAGTGTAATCTAATTGCAGTTGCCTGCCTGCCAGCGTGTGGGCCAGGCCCACTTGCCAAGTTAGTGCCACCACTCATATTTGTTGTAACAGTAGTGTAAATATTTTAAAAAAAAACTTTTTTTACTGTGAAACATCAGTCTGCTAGTGTAATCTAATTGCAGTTGCCTGCCTGCCAGCGTGTGTGCCAGGCCCACTTGCCAAGTTAGTGCCACCACTCATATTTGTTGTAACAGTAGTGTAAATATTTAAAATAAAAACTTTTTTGACTGTGAAACATCAGTCTGCTAGTGTAATCTAATTGCAGTTTCCTGCCTGCCAGCGTGTGTGCCAGGCCCACTTGCCAAGTTAATGCCACCACTCATATTTGTTGTAACAGTAGTGTAAATATTTAAAAAAAAAAAAAACTTTTTTGACTGTGAAACATCAGTCTGCTAGTGTAATCTAATGGCAGTTGCCTGCCTGCCAGCGTGTGTGCCAGGCCCACTTGCCAACTAGTGCCACCAATCATATTTGTTATAACATTAGTGTAAATATTTAAAATAAAAACTATTTTGACTGTGAAACATCACTCTGCTAGTGTAATCTAATTGCAGTTGCCTGCCTGCCAGCGTGTGTGCCAGGCCCACTTGCCAACTAGTGCCACCAATCATATTTGTTATAACAGTAGTGTAAATATTTAAAATAAAAACTTTTTTGACTGTGAAACATCAGTCTGCTAGTGTAATCTATTTGCAGTTGCCTGCCTGCAAGCGTGTGTGCCAGGCCCACTTGCCAAGTTAGTGCCACCACTCATATTTGTTGTAACAGTAGTGTAAATATTTTAAAAAAAAACTTTTTTGACTGTGAAACATCAGTCTGCCAGTGTAATCTAATGGCAGTTGCCTGCCTGCCTGCCAGCATGTGTGCCAGGCCCACTTGCCAACTAGTGCCACCAATCATAATGTTATAGCATTAGTGTAAATATTTAAAATAAAAACTATTTTGACTGTGAAACATCACTCTGCTAGTGTAATCTAATTGCAGTTGCCTGCCTGCCAGCGTGTGTGCCAGGCCCACTTGCCAAGTTAGTGCCACCACTCATATTTGTTGTAACAGTAGTGTAAATATTTAAAATAAAAACTTTTTTGACTGTGAAACATCAGTCTGCTAGTCTAATCTAATTGCAGTTTCCTGCCTGCCAGCGTGTGCGCCAGGCCCACTTGCCAAGTTAGTGCCACCACTCATATTTGTTGTAACAGTAGTGTAAATATTTAAAATAAAAACTTTTTTGACTGTGAAACATCAGTCTGCTAGTGTAATCTAATTGCAGTTGCCTGCCTGCAAGCGTGTGTGCCAGGCCCACTTGCCAAGTTAGTGCCACCACTCATATTTGTTGTAACAGTAGTGTAAATATTTAAAAAAAAAATGTTTTGACTGTGAAACATCAGTCTGCTAGTGTCATCTAATTGCAGTTGCCTGCCTGCCAGCGTGTGTGCCAGGCCCACTTGCCAACTAGTGCCACCAATCATATTTGTTATAACAATAGTGTAAATATTTAAAATAAAAACTTTTTTGACTGTGAAACATCAGTCTGCTAGTGTAATCTAATTGCAGTTGCCTGCCTGCCAGCGTGTGTGCCAGGCCCACTTGCCAAGTTAGTGCCACCACTCATATTTGTTGTAACAGTAGTGTAAATATTTAAAATAAAAACTTTTTTGACTGTGAAACATCAGTCTGCTAGTGTAATCTAATTGCAGTTGCCTGCCTGCCAGCGTGTGTGCCAGGCCCACTTGCCAAGTTAATGCCACCACTCATATTTGTTGTAACAGTAGTGTAAATATTTTAAAAAAAAAAAACTTTTTTGACTGTGAAACATCAGTCTGCTAGTGTAATCTAATGGCAGTTGCCTGCCTGCCAGCGTGTGTGCCAGGCCCACTTGCCAACTAGTGCCACCAATCATATTTGTTATAACATTAGTGTAAATATTTAAAATAAAAACTATTTTGACTGTGAAACATCACTCTGCTAGTGTAATCTAATTGCAGTTGCCTGCCTGCCAGCGTGTGTGCCAGGCCCACTTGCCAAGTTAGTGCCACCACTCATATTTGTTGTAACAGTAGTGTAAATATTTAAAAAAAAAAACTTTTTTGACTGTGAAACATCAGTCTGCTAGTGTAATCTAATTGCAGTTGCCTGCCTGCCAGCGTGTGTGCCAGGCCCACTTGCCAACTAGTGCCACCACTCATATTTGTTGTAACAGTAGTGTAAATATTTAAAATAAAAACTTTTTTGACTGTGAAACATCAGTCTGCTAGTGTAATCTATTTGCAGTTGCCTGCCTGCAAGCGTGTGTGCCAGGCCCACTTGCCAAGTTAGTGCCACCACTCATATTTGTTGTAACAGTAGTGTAAATATTTAAGAAAAACTTTTGACTGTGAAACATCAGTCTGCCAGTGTAATCTAATGGCAGTTGCCTGCCTGCCTGCCAGCGTGTGTGCCAGGCCCACTTGCCAACTAGTGCCACCAATCATATTTGTTATAACAGTAGTGTAAATATTTAAAATAAAAACTATTTTGACTGTGAAACATCAGTCTGCTAGTGTAATCTAATTGCAGTTGCCTGCCTGCCAGCGTGTGTGCCAGGCCCACTTGCCAAGTTAGTGCCACCACTCATATTTGTTGTAACAGTAGTGTAAATATTTAAAATAAAAACTTTTTTGACTGTGAAACATCAGTCTGCTAGTGTAATCTAATTGCAGTTGCCTGCCTGCCAGCGTGTGTGCCAGGCCCACTTGCCAAGTTAATGCCACCACTCATATTTGTTGTAACAGTAGTGTAAATATTTAAAAATAAAACTTTTTTGACTGTGAAACATCAGTCTGCTAGTGTAATCTAATAGCAGTTGCCTGCCTGCCTGCCAGCGTGTGTGCCAGGCCCACTTGCCAAGTTAATGCCACCACTCATATTTGTTGTAACAGTAGTGTAAATATTTAAAAAAAAAAAAAAATTTGACTGTGAAACATCAGTTTGCTAGTGTAATCTAATGGCAGTTGCCTGCCTGCCAGCATGTGTGCCAGGCCCACTTGCCAACTAGTGCCACCAATCATATTTGTTATAACATTAGTGTAAATATTTAAAAAAAAAACTTTTTTGACTGTGAAACATCAGTCTGCTAGTGTAATCTAATTGCAGTTGCCTGCCTGCCAGCGTGTGTGCCAGGCCCACTTGCCAACTAGTGCCACCAATCATATTTGTTATAACAGTAGTGTAAATATTTAAAATAAAAACTTTTTTGACTGTGAAACATCAGTCTGCTAGTGTAATCTAATTGCAGTTGCCTGCCTGTCAGCGTGTGTGCCAGGCCCACTTGCCAACTAGTGCCACCAATCATATTTGCTATAACAATAGTGTAAATATTTAAAATAAAAACTTTTTTGACTGTGAAACATCAGTCTGCTAGTGTAATCTAATTGCAGTTGCCTGCCTGCCAGCGTGTGTGCCAGGCCCACTTGCCAAGTTAGTGCCACCACTCATATTTGTTGTAACAGTAGTGTAAATATTTTAAAAAAAACTTTTTTGACTGTGAAACATCAGTCTGCTAGTGTAATCTAATTGCAGTTGCCTGCCTGCCAGCGTGTGTGCCAGGCCCACTTGCCAACTAGTGCCACCAATCATATTTGTTATAAAAGTAGTGTAAATATTTAAAATAAAAACTTTTTTGACTGTGAAACATCACTCTGCTAGTGTAATCTAATTGCAGTTGCCTGCCTGCCAGCGTGTGGGCCAGGCCCACTTGCCAAGTTAGTGCCACCACTCATATTTGTTGTAACAGTAGTGTAAATATTTAAAAAAAAACTTTTTTTACTGTGAAACATCAGTCTGCTAGTGTAATCTAATTGCAGTTGCCTTCCTGCCAGCGTGTGTGCCAGGCCCACTTGCCAAGTTAGTGCCACCAATCATATTTGTTGTAACGGTAGTGTAAATATTTAAAATAAAAACTTTTTTGACTGTGAAACATCAGTCTGCTAGTGTAATCTAATTGCAGTTGCCTGCCTGTCAGCGTGTGTGCCAGGCCCACTTGCCAACTAGTGCCAACAATCATATTTGTTATAACAGTAGTGTTAATATTTAAAATAAAAACTTTTTTGACTGTGAAACATCAGTCTGCTAGTGTAATCTAATTGCAGTTGCCTGCCTGCCTGCCAGCGTGTGTGCCAGGCCCACTTGCAAAGTTAGTGCCACCACTCATATTTGTTGTAACAGTAGTGTAAATATTTAAAATAAAAACTTTTTTGACTGTGAAACATCAGTCTGCTAGTGTAATCTAATTGCAGTTTCCTGCCTGCCAGCGTGTGTGCCAGGCCCACTTGCCAAGTTAATGCCACCACTCATATTTGTTGTAACAGTAGTGTAAATATTTAAAAATAAAACTTTTTTGACTGTGAAACATCACTCTGCTAGTGTAATCTAATTGCAGTTGCCTGCCTGCCAGCATGTGTGCCAGGCCCACTTGCCAACTAGTGCCACCAATCATATTTGTTATAACAGTAGTGTAAATATTTAAAATAAAAACTTTTTTGACTGTGAAACATCAGTCTGCTAGTGTAATCTAATTGCAGTTGCCTACCTGCAAGCGTGTGTGCCAGGCCCACTTGCCAAGTTAGTGCCACCACTCATATTTGTTGTAACAGTAGTGTAAATATTTTTTAAAAAAATGTTTTGACTGTGAAACATCAGTCTGCTAGTGTCATCTAATTGCAGTTGCCTGCCTGCCAGCGTGTGTGCCAGGCCCACTTGCCAACTAGTGCCACCACTCATATTTGTTATAACAGTAGTGTAAATATTTAAAATAAAAACTTTTTTGACTGTGAAACATCAGTCTGCTAGTGTAATCTAATTGCAGTTGCCTGCCTGCCAGCGTGTGTGCCAGGCCCACTTGCCAACTAGTGCCACCACTCATATTTGTTATAACAGTAGTGTAAATATTTAAAATAAAAACTTTTTTGACTGTGAAACATCAGTCTGCCAGTGTAATCTAATGGCAGTTGCCAGCATGTGTGCCAGGCCCACTTGCCAACTAGTGCCACCAATCATATTTGTTATAACAGTAGTGTAAATATTTAAAATAAAAACTATTTTGACTGTGAAACATCATTCTTCTAGTGTAATCTAATTGCAGTTGCCTGCCTGCCAGCGTGTGTGCCAGGCCCACTTGCCAAGTTAGTGCCACCACTCATATTTGTTGTAACAGTAGTGTAAATATTTAAAATAAAAACTTTTTTGACTGTGAAACATCAGTCTGCTAGTGTAATCTAATTGCAGTTTCCTGCCTGCCAGCGTGTGTGCCAGGCCCACTTGCCAAGTTAGTGCCACCACTCATATTTGTTGTAACAGTAGTGTAAATATTTTAAAAAAAACTTTTTGGACTGTGAAACATAAGTCTGCTAGTGTAATCTAATTGCAGTTGCCTGCCTGCAAGCGTGTGTGCCAGGCCCACTTGCCAAGTTAGTGCCACCACTCATATTTGTTGTAACAGTAGTGTAAATATTTAAAATAAAAACTTTTTTGACTGTGAAACATCAGTCTGCTTGTGTAATCTAATTGCAGTTTCCTGCCTGCCAGCGTGTGTGCCAGGCCCACTTGCCAAGTTAGTGCCACCACTCATATTTGTTGTAACAGTAGTGTAAATATTTAAAATAAAAACTTTTTTGACTGTGAAACATCAGTCTGCTAGTGTAATCTAATTGCAGTTGCCTGCCTGCAAGCGTGTGTGCCAGGCCCACTTGCCAAGTTAGTGCCACCACTCATATTTGTTGTAACAGTAGTGTAAATATTTAAAAAAAAAATGTTTTGACTGTGAAACATCAGTCTGCTAGTGTAATCTAATTGCAGTTGCCTGCCTGCCAGCGTGTGTGCCAGGCCCACTTGCAAAGTTAGTGCCACCACTCATATTTGTTGTAACAGTAGTGTAAATATTTAAAATAAAAACTTTTTTGACTGTGAAACATCAGTCTGCTAGTGTAATCTAATTGCAGTTGCCTGCCTGCCAGCGTGTGGGCCAGGCCCACTTGCCAAGTTAGTGCCACCACTCATATTTGTTGTAACAGTAGTGTAAATATTTAAAAAAAAAACTTTTTTTACTGTGAAACATCAGTCTGCTAGTGTAATCTAATTGCAGTTGCCTGCCTGCCAGCGTGTGTGCCAGGCCCACTTGCCAAGTTAGTGCCACCACTCATATTTGTTGTAACAGTAGTGTAAATATTTAAAATAAAAACTTTTTTGACTGTGAAACATCAGTCTGCTAGTGTAATCTAATTGCAGTTTCCTGCCTGCCAGCGTGTGTGCCAGGCCCACTTGCCAAGTTAATGCCACCACTCATATTTGTTGTAACAGTAGTGTAAATATTTAAAAAAAAAAAAAACTTTTTTGACTGTGAAACATCAGTCTGCTAGTGTAATCTAATGGCAGTTGCCTGCCTGCCAGCGTGTGTGCCAGGCCCACTTGCCAACTAGTGCCACCAATCATATTTGTTATAACATTAGTGTAAATATTTAAAATAAAAACTATTTTGACTGTGAAACATCACTCTGCTAGTGTAATCTAATTGCAGTTGCCTGCCTGCCAGCGTGTGTGCCAGGCCCACTTGCCAAGTTAGTGCCACCACTCATATTTGTTGTAACAGTAGTGTAAATATTTAAAATAAAAACTTTTTTGACTGTGAAACATCAGTCTGCTAGTGTAATCTAATTGCAGTTGCCTGCCTGCCAGCGTGTGTGCCAGGCCCACTTGCCAACTAGTGCCACCAATCATATTTGTTATAACAGTAGTGTAAATATTTAAAATAAAAACTTTTTTGACTGTGAAACATCAGTCTGCTAGTGTAATCTATTTGCAGTTGCCTGCCTGCAAGCGTGTGTGCCAGGCCCACTTGCCAAGTTAGTGCCACCACTCATATTTGTTGTAACAGTAGTGTAAATATTTAAAAAAAAACTTTTGACTGTGAAACATCAGTCTGCCAGTGTAATCTAATGGCAGTTGCCTACCTGCCAGCATGTGTGCCAGGCCCACTTGCCAACTAGTGCCACCAATCATAATGTTATAGCATTAGTGTAAATATTTAAAATAAAAACTATTTTGACTGTGAAACATCACTCTGCTAGTGTAATCTAATTGCAGTTGCCTGCCTGCCAGCGTGTGTGCCAGGCCCACTTGCCAAGTTAGTGCCACCACTCATATTTGTTATAACAGTAGTGTAAATATTTAAAATAAAAACTTTTTTGACTGTGAAACATCAGTCTGCTAGTGTAATCTATTTGCAGTTGCCTGCCTGCAAGCGTGTGTGCCAGGCCCACTTGCCAAGTTAGTGCCACCACTCATATTTGTTGTAACAGTAGTGTAAATATTTTAAAAAAAAACTTTTTTGACTGTGAAACATCAGTCTGCCAGTGTAATCTAATGGCAGTTGCCTGCCTGCCTGCCAGCATGTGTGCCAGGCCCACTTGCCAACTAGTGCCACCAATCATAATGTTATAGCATTAGTGTAAATATTTAAAATAAAAACTATTTTGACTGTGAAACATCACTCTGCTAGTGTAATCTAATTGCAGTTGCCTGCCTGCCAGCGTGTGTGCCAGGCCCACTTGCCAAGTTAGTGCCACCACTCATATTTGTTGTAACAGTAGTGTAAATATTTAAAATAAAAACTTTTTTGACTGTGAAACATCAGTCTGCTAGTCTAATCTAATTGCAGTTTCCTGCCTGCCAGCGTGTGTGCCAGGCCCACTTGCCAAGTTAGTGCCACCACTCATATTTGTTGTAACAGTAGTGTAAATATTTAAAATAAAAACTTTTTTGACTGTGAAACATCAGTCTGCTAGTGTAATCTAATTGCAGTTGCCTGCCTGCAAGCGTGTGTGCCAGGCCCACTTGCCAAGTTAGTGCCACCACTCATATTTGTTGTAACAGTAGTGTAAATATTTAAAAAAAAAATGTTTTGACTGTGAAACATCAGTCTGCTAGTGTCATCTAATTGCAGTTGCCTGCCTGCCAGCGTGTGTGCCAGGCCCACTTGCCAACTAGTGCCACCAATCATATTTGTTATAACAATAGTGTAAATATTTAAAATAAAAACTTTTTTGACTGTGAAACATCAGTCTGCTAGTGTAATCTAATTGCAGTTGCCTGCCTGCCAGCGTGTGTGCCAGGCCCACTTGCAAAGTTAGTGCCACCACTCATATTTGTTGTAACAGTAGTGTAAATATTTAAAATAAAAACTTTTTTGACTGTGAAACATCAGTCTGCTAGTGTAATCTAATTGCAGTTGCCTGCCTGCCAGCGTGTGGGCCAGGCCCACTTGCCAAGTTAGTGCCACCACTCATATTTGTTGTAACAGTAGTGTAAATATTTAAAAAAAAAACTTTTTTGACTGTGAAACATCAGTCTGCTAGTGTAATCTAATGGCAGTTGCCTGCTTGCCAGCGTGTGTGCCAGGCCCACTTGCCAACTAGTGCCACCACTCATATTTGTTGTAACAGTAGTGTAAATATTTAAAATAAAAACTTTTTTGACTGTGAAACATCAGTCTGCTAGTGTAATCTATTTGCAGTTGCCTGCCTGCAAGCGTGTGTGCCAGGCCCACTTGCCAAGTTAGTGCCACCACTCATATTTGTTGTAACAGTAGTGTAAATATTTAAGAAAAACTTTTGACTGTGAAACATCAGTCTGCCAGTGTAATCTAATGGCAGTTGCCTGCCTGCCTGCCAGCGTGTGTGCCAGGCCCACTTGCCAACTAGTGCCACCAATCATATTTGTTATAACAGTAGTGTAAATATTTAAAATAAAAACTATTTTGACTGTGAAACATCAGTCTGCTAGTGTAATCTAATTGCAGTTGCCTGCCTGCCAGTGTGTGTGCCAGGCCCACTTGCCAAGTTAGTGCCACCACTCATATTTGTTGTAACAGTAGTGTAAATATTTAAAATAAAAACTATTTTGACTGTGAAACATCAGTCTGCTAGTGTAATCTAATTGCAGTTGCCTGCCTGCCAGTGTGTGTGCCAGGCCCACTTGCCAAGTTAGTGCCACCACTCATATTTGTTGTAACAGTAGTGTAAATATTTAAAATAAAAACTTTTTTGACTGTGAAACATCAGTCTGCTAGTGTAATCTAATGGCAGTTGCCTGCCTGCCAGCATGTGTGCCAGGCCCACTTGCCAACTAGTGCCACCAATCATAATGTTATAGCATTAGTGTAAATATTTAAAATAAAAACTATTTTGACTGTGAAACATCACTCTGCTAGTGTAATCTAATTGCAGTTGCCTGCCTGCCAGTGTGTGTGCCAGGCCCACTTGCCAAGTTAGTGCCACCACTCATATTTGTTATAACAGTAGTGTAAATATTTAAAATAAAAACTTTTTTGACTGTGAAACATCAGTCTGCTAGTGTAATCTATTTGCAGTTGCCTGCCTGCAAGCGTGTGTGCCAGGCCCACTTGCCAAGTTAGTGCCACCACTCATATTTGTTGTAACAGTAGTGTAAATATTTAAAAAAAAAACTTTTTTGACTGTGAAACATCAGTCTGCCAGTGTAATCTAATGGCAGTTGCCTGCCTGCCTGCCAGCGTGTGTGCCAGGCCCACTTGCCAACTAGTGCCACCAATCATTTTTGTTATAACAGTAGTGTAAATATTTAAAATAAAAACTATTTTGACTGTGAAACATCAGTCTGCTAGTGTAATCTAATTGCAGTTGCCTGCCTGCCAGCGTGTGTGCCAGGCCCACTTGCCAAGTTAGTGCCACCACTCATATTTGTTGTAACAGTAGTGTAAATATTTAAAATAAAAACTTTTTTGACTGTGAAACATCAGTCTGCTAGTGTAATCTAATTGCAGTTTCCTGCCTGCCAGCGTGTGTGCCAGGCCCACTTGCCAAGTTAGTGCCACCACTCATATTTGTTGTAACAGTAGTGTAAATATTTAAAATAAAAACTTTTTTGACTGTGAAACATCAGTCTGCTAGTGTAATCTAATTGCAGTTGCCTGCCTGCCAGCGTGTGTGCCAGGCCCACTTGCCAAGTTAGTGCCACCACTCATATTTGTTGTAACAGTAGTGTAAATATTTAAAATAAAAACTTTTTTGACTGTGAAACATCAGTCTGCTAGTGTAATCTAATTGCAGTTGCCTGCCTGCCAGCGTGTGGGCCAGGCCCACTTGCCAAGTTAGTGCCACCACTCATATTTGTTGTAACAGTAGTGTAAATATTAAAAAAAAAACTTTTTTTACTGTGAAACATCAGTCTGCTAGTGTAATCTAATTGCAGTTGCCTTCCTGCCTGCCAGCGTGTGTGCCAGGCCCACTTGCCAACTAGTGCCACCAATCATATTTGTTATAACAATAGTGTAAATATTTAAAATAAAAACTTTTTTGACTGTGAAACATCAGTCTGCTAGTGTAATCTAATTGCAGTTTCCTGCCTGCCAGCGTGTGTGCCAGGCCCACTTGCCAAGTTAGTGCCACCACTCATATTTGTTGTAACAGTAGTGTAAATATTTTTAAAAAAAAAACTTTTTTGACTGTGAAACATCAGTCTGCTAGTATAATCTAATTGCAAGTGCCTGCCTGCCAGCGTGTGTGCCAGGCCCACTTGCCAAGTTAGTGCCACCACTCATATTTGTTGTAACAGTAGTGTAAATATTTAAAATAAAAACTTTTTTGACTGTGAAACATCAGTCTGCTAGTGTAATCTAATTGCAGTTTCCTGCCTGCCAGCATGTGTGCCAGGCCCACTTGCCAAGTTAATGCCACCACTCATATTTGTTGTAACAGTAGTGTAAATATTTAAAAAAAAAAAAAAAATTTGACTGTGAAACATCAGTTTGCTAGTGTAATCTAATGGCAGTTGCCTGCCTGCCAGCATGTGTGCCAGGCCCACTTGCCAACTAGTGCCACCAATCATATTTGTTATAACATTAGTGTAAATATTTTAAAAAAAAACTTTTTTGACTGTGAAACATCAGTCTGCTAGTGTAATCTAATTGCAGTTGCCTGCCTGCCAGCGTGTGTGCCAGGCCCACTTGCCAACTAGTGCCACCAATCATATTTGTTATAACAGTAGTGTAAATATTTAAAATAAAAACTTTTTTGACTGTGAAACATCAGTCTGCTAGTGTAATCTAATTGCAGTTGCCTGCCTGCCAGCGTGTGTGCCAGGCCCACTTGCCAACTAGTGCCACCAATCATATTTGTTATAACAGTAGTGTAAATATTTAAAATAAAAACTTTTTTGACTGTGAAACATCAGTCTGCTAGTGTAATCTAATTGCAGTTGCCTGCCTGCCAGCGTGTGTGCCAGGCCCACTTGCCAAGTTAGTGCCACCACTCATATTTGTTGTAACAGTAGTGTAAATATTTTAAAAAAAACTTTTTTGACTGTGAAACATCAGTCTGCTAGTGTAATCTAATTGCAGTTGCCTGCCTGCCAGCGTGTGTGCCAGGCCCACTTGCCAACTAGTGCCACCAATCATATTTGTTATAAAAGTAGTGTAAATATTTAAAATAAAAACTTTTTTGACTGTGAAACATCAGTCTGCTAGTGTAATCTAATTGCAGTTTCCTGCCTGCCAGCATGTGTGCCAGGCCCACTTGCCAAGTTAGTGGCACCACTCATATTTTGTTTAATAGTAGTGTAAATATTTTTTAAAAAAATGACAGGCAGAGGCAGGCCAACCCGCAGGTGCAGTCGTGGTCGTGGTGCTGTGATTCCCTTTGACCCTACAATAATGCGCAGTGTTCAGAGGCCACGTACCATGAATGTGAAAAGTTCTGAGGAGGACCTAGTTGACTGGCTAACACAGGACACCCAATCTTCTACAGCTTCCGCTCTGAACTTTGACGCACCATCCACCTCCAGCTTTGCTTTGGGCACCTCTCAAGTGACCAGTGCCACTCGCCCGCCTGCCGCCACCACCAACACTAGCACCACAGCCACTTCACTTGATCTGTCAGAGGAGTTATTGACACATCAGTTGGAAGAAATGAGTGATGTGCAACTATCATTGACAGAGGATGTAGATAACAGTGATATGTCTCAGTCAGGCAGCATTACAAACATGGACGTACGGTGTGATGATGATGATGATGATGATGATGTTGTACCCGCTGCTGCTTCCTTTGTTGATTTGTCAGATACAAGTGAAGCGGTTGATGATGATACATCCATGGATGTCATGTGGGTGCCCGCTAGAAGAGAAGAAGAAGAGGGGGAAAGTTCAGATGGGGAGACAGAGAGGAGGAGACGAGTTGGAAGCAGGGGGAGGTCATCGCAAGGAGCTAGTGGCACAGTCAGACAGCATGCATCAGCACCCGGGGTCAGCCAGACAGCACGCCAATCAACGCATGCTGTTGCCACCACCAGAATGCCGTCATCGCAGAGCTCAGCAGTGTGGCATTTTTTTTGTGTGTCTGCCTCTTACAACAGCGATGCCATTTGCAACCTGTGCCAAAAGAAACTGAGTCGTGGGAACTCCAACACCCACCTAGGTACAACTACTTTGCGAAGGCACATGATCTCATATCACAAACGCCGATGGGATGAACACATGAGTAGAAGCAGCACACAAACTGAAAGCCGCCCTCCTCCTCCTGGTCCAGCATCTTCAGCCACGTCAACCACTGCTGTCCTCCTTGCCCCCTCTCAACCATCCGCCACTCCGTGTCTCGCCTTGAGCAGTTCCTGTTCATCTGCCCACAGTCAGGTGTCTGTCAAGGACATGTTTGAGCGTAAGAAGCCAATGTCCCAAAGTCACCCCCTTGCCCGGCGTCTGACAGCTGGCTTGTCTGAACTCTTAGCCCGCCAGCTTTTACCATACAAGCTGGTGGAGTCTGAGGCGTTCAAAAAATTTGGAGCTATTGGGACACCGCAGTGGAAGGTACCCGGCCGAATTTTTTTTTTCACAAAAGGCAATCCCCAACCTGTACTCGATTGTGTGAAAGGAAGTAATGGCATGTCTGGCACACAGTGTTGGGGCAAGGGTCCATCTGACCACTGATAGCTGGTCTGCAAAGCATGGTCAGGGCAGGTATATCACCTACACTGCGCATTGGGTAAACCTGCTGACGGCTGCCAAGCATGGAATGCGTGGCTCTGCAGAGGAGTTGGTGACACCACCACGACTTGCAGGCAGGCCTGCTGCTACCTCCTCTACTCCTCCTACTCCATCCTCTTCCATAACCTCTTCCTCGGCTGAGTCCTCTTCTGCTGCTGCATCTTGCTCCACATCAACGGCACTCCCCCGGCTCTGCAGGTACTATTCCACATCCGGGATACAGCAGTGTCACGCCGTCTTGGGGTTGACTTGCCTGAAAGCAGAGAGTCACACCGGACCAGCACTCCTGTCCGCCCTGAACGCACAGGTGGATCAGTGGCTGACTCCACACCAACTGGAGATTGGCAATGTGGTTTCTGACAACGGAAGTAATTTATTGGCGGCATTGAAATTGGGCAAGTTGACACATATGCCGTGCATGGCACATGTGTGTAATCTGATTGTACAACGCTTTGTGCATAAGTACCCAGGCTTACAGAACGTCCTGAAGCAGGCCAGGAAGGTGTGTGGCCATTTCAGGCGTTCCTACATGGCCATGGCGAATTTTGCAGATATCCAGTGGCGAAACAACATGCCAGTGAGGTGCTTGATTTGCGACAGCCCGACACATTGGAATTCAACACTTCTAGTGTTCGACCGCCTGCTCCAACAAGAAAAAGCCGTTAACGAGTATTTGTATGACCGGGGTGCTAGGACAGCCTCTGCGGAGCTGGGGATGTTTTTTGCCATGTTACTGGACGCTCATGCGCAATGCCTGTAGGCTCATGCGTCCTTTTGAGGAGGTGACAAACCTAGTCAGTCGCACCGAAGGCACCATCAGCGACATCATACCATTTGTTTTCTTCCTGGAGCGTGCCCTGCGAAGAGTGCTGGATCAGGCCGTAGATGAGCGTGAAGAGGAAGAGGGAGAGTTGGGGTCACCATCACCACCAGAAACAGCCTTATCAGCATCGCTTGCTGGACCTGCGGCAACGCTGGAAGAGGATTGTGAGGAAGAGGAGTCAGAGGAGGAATGTGGCTTGGAGGAGGAGGAGGAAGACCAACCACAACAGGCATCCCAGGGTGCTCGTACTTGTCACCTATCTGGTACCCGTGGTGTTGTACGTGGCTGGGGGTAAGAACATACCTTCAGTGAGATCACTGAGGATGAGGAACGAGACATGAGTAGCTCGGCAACCAAACTTGTGCAAATGGGGTCTTTCATGCTGTCGTGCCTGTTGAGGGACCCTCGTATAAAAAAACTGAAGGAAAACGACCTGTACTGGGTGTCCACGCTACTATACCCCTGGTATAAGCATAAAGTGCCTGAAATGTTACCAAATTCCCGCAAGTCGGAAAGGATGCAGCAGTTCCAAAATAAATTAAAAAGTATGCTTTACACAGCGTATAAGGGTGATGTCACAGCACAACGGGAATCATCTAACAGGGGAAGAGGTGAAAGTAATCCTCCGACTCCCACGACCACGCCGGCAAGGACAGGACGCTTAACAGACGTGTTGTTGATGGAGGACATGCAGAGCTTTTTAACTCCTATGCATCGCCACAACCCTTCGGGGTCCACCCTCAGAGAACGACTCGACCGACATGTAGCAGACTATCTCGCCTTAACTGCAGATCTTGACACTCTGAGGAGCGATGAACCCCTTGACTACTGGGTGTGCAGGCTTGACCTGTGGCCTGAGCTATCACTATTTGATATAGAACTTCTGGCCTGCCCCGCTTCAAGTGTCCTGTCAGAAAGGACCTTTAGTGCTGCAGGAGGTATTGTCACTGAGAAGAGAAGTCGGCTAGGTCAAAAAAGTCTAGATTACCTAATCTTTATTAAGATGAATGAGGGATGGATCCCGAAGGGACTGACATTGGGCGATACATTGGAGTAAAAAAGGCCTAATGAGATGAGCTGCCTTGGGCTATAAATGGTCCACAAGCTGCTGTATTTTATCTTCGAATGCCGGATGACTTGCATGACTTATCCGCCACCAACTAGTGTTCAAGCCGCAATGTTTTAGGGCACTTTCTGCCAGGGAAACAAACATCAATTTTTCTGGCCGCTGCTATAGCAGCGGCTGCAACAATACCTAATTTTTCAGGCATGTGTACATGCCAAATTTTTCTGGCCTCTGGTGCTGCACTGTGGCTTCAAAAAACAAAACAAAAAAAAGGCACGTAACAGGGATTAAAGTGATAGGAATAGTACTACTTAACACACCACTCATATCTGGTGGCACAGTAGATTGCACGCGCAGTGCCCCAAATTTGAAGTAGGAAGACCGACCAAGCATCTTTTTCCATCTCCTGCCGGTTCCTAAAATACATGCCATATACACATCCCCTGGCACCGCAGCTGCCTCTGGGAACCTTACCATGGGTTATCTGGGAGCAGGCACTGATTGGCTAGACTGCAAGTCTGTCAAAAGAACAGAAAAACGGGGCAGTTTGCAGAGGCTTAGATACAAGATAATCACAGAGGTTAAAAGTATATTATTATAAATGTGTTAGTTATGCAAAACTGGGAAATGGATAATAAAGGGATTATCTATCTTTTAAAACAATAAAAATTCTGGTGTAGACTGTCCCTTTAAACGGGGAGTTTGGTCTGTCACTGTGAAGCGGGCGTAACCCTTACACTACATGATCGATACAACATCATACCTGATGTTTTAAAGCACGTTATTCCAAACAATTTAAGAATGTTAGGTGATTTAAGCCCTTTATGGCTTAAAACCAGACTCTGCATCAACTATGTAATTTTCCATGGGAGTTTTGCCATGGATCCCCCTCCGGCATGCCACAGTCCAGGTGTTAGTCCCCTTGAAACAACTTTTCCATTACTATTGTGGCCAGAAAGAGTCCATGTTGGTTTTAAAATTCGCCTGCCTATTGAAGTCAATGGCGGTTCGCCCGGTTCGCCGGTTCGCGAACAGTTGCGGAAGTTCGAGTCCGCCGTTCGCGAACCTAAATTTTTAGGTTTGCGACATCACTATTTACCAGCCTCCATTATACAGTTCTCTCTGGAGTAGCACAAAGGTGGACGCTTTTGGGAGGTACCCCCATATTTGGTCTGTTTACGGTAGTTAGCTGGCCAGCTTAAATAGCAGAAGTTTGTTTGCTATCATTTGTAAACATATTTACCGTATTAGCCTAGGGTTGCCACCTCCACCATTTTTTCCTGGACATTTATGAGTTACACATGCTGCAGGGTGTTCAGAGGGAAACATGCCTTGTGCTGCTGGACAGCAAAAAAATAGTGATCCTGGACAGCATTATTCATGTTCCTCCCTGCACACCCTGCAGCATGTGTAACTCATAAGTGTCCAGGAAAACATGGCCGAGGTGGCAACCCTATATTAGCCTCTCTACCCTGGGAGTTAGTATCCTCCTGAATTTGCTCCAATTTCTTTTGTATATATGTTTGTTTTGTTTTCATACTGTTTGCTTATTTGTATGTCACATATATCACTTTTATCCTTGTAAATGATATCCAATTCTGACACCTGCAAGTTGCAGTAAATAAACATGAGAGGAACTTTGTTCTCTCTAAAATGTTTTTGTGTGCAAATTTCCCTTTCTTTAAAGTGACAGTTCTGTATGTCATTTAGTTCTTCTTTACTCATAGTGTGCATATTATGTCAAAGGGTTACACTTTAAACTAATTATATTGTGGTATTATCTCCTCCCTCATATCCCTATTAGTGATGTCGCGAATAGTTCGCCGGCGAATAAATCCCGGCGAACATAGCTTGTTCGCATTCGCCGCGGCGGGCGTACATATGCGATGTTCGATCCGCCCCCTATTCGTCATCATTGAGTAAAACTTTGACCCTGTACCTCACAGTCAGCAGACACATTCCAGCCAATCAGCAGCAGATTCTCCCTCCCAGACCCTCCTACCTCCTGGACAGCATCCATTTTAGATTCATTCGGAAGCTGCATTCTTAGTGAGAGGAGGGACAGTGTAGCTGCTGCTGATTTAATAGGGAAATCGATAGCTATTCTAGTGTATTCAGTGTCCACTACAGTCCTGAAGGACTCATCTGATCTCTGCTGTAAGGACAGCACCCCAAAAAGCCCTTTTTAGGGCT
This sequence comes from Bombina bombina, assembly GCF_027579735.1. Taxonomy (NCBI): domain Eukaryota; kingdom Metazoa; phylum Chordata; class Amphibia; order Anura; family Bombinatoridae; genus Bombina; species Bombina bombina. Next base: position 262,700,689 of record NC_069507.1, on the reverse strand, counting down.
AGAACATCAGTCTGCTTTTTTTTTTTTCCTGTGTAATCTAATTGCAGTTGCCTGCCTGCCAGCGTGTGTGTCAGGCTCACAGCGTATACGGTGCCCACTTGCCCAGTGCCACCACTCATATCTGGTGTAACAGTAGTGTACATTTAAAAAAAAAAAACACTTTTTTGACTGTGTTAAATAATAGCAGTCAGTTTCCTTTACACGTGTGCGTTTCAGTGCCTGCCAGGGCACAGTGTCACCCAAGTGCAACTCATATCTGGTGTAACAGAAGTGTACATTTAAAAAAACCAACACTTTTTTGACTGTGTTAAATAATAGCAGTCAGTTTCCTTCACACCTGTGCGTTTCAGTGCCTGCCAGGGCACAGTGTCACCCCAGTGCAACTCATATCTAGTGTAACAGTAGTGTACATTTAAAAAACAAAAACAATTTTTGACTGTGTTAAATAATAGCAGTCAGTTTCCTTCACACGTGTGCGTTTCAGTTCCTGCCAGGGCACAGTGTCACCCCAGTGCAACTCATATCTGGTGTAACAGTAGTGTACATTTTAAAAAACAACAACACTTTTTTGACTGTGTTAAATAATAGCAGTCAGTTTCCTTCACACGTGTGCGTTTCAGTGCCTGCCAGGGCACAGTGTCACCCCAGTGCAACTCATATCTGGTGTAACAGTAGTGTACATTTTAAAAAACAACAACACTTTTTTGACTGTGTTAAATAATAGCAGTCAGTTTCCTTCACACGTGTGCGTTTCAGTGCCTGCCAGGGCACAGTGTCACCCCAGTGCAACTCATATCTGGTGTAACAGTAGTGTACATTTAAAAAAAAAAACACTTTTTTTACTGTGAAATAATAGCAGTCAGTTTCCTTCACACATGTGCGTTTCAGTGCCTGCCAGGGCACAGTGTCACCCCAGTGCAACTCATATCTGGTGTAACAGTAGTGTACATTTAAAAAAAACAACTCTGATAGGGGACGTAACAGGGATTAAACTGATAAGAATAGTACGACGTAACACACCACTCCTATCTGGTGGCACATTAGATTGCACGCGCAGTGCCCCAAATTTGAAGTAGGAGGACCGACCAAGCATCTTTTTCCATCTCCCGGTTCCTAAAATCGATGCCATATACACGTCCTCTGATAGGGGACGTAACAGGGATTAAACTGATAGGAATAGTACTACTTAACACACCTTATAATAACGCAGAGAGAGGCAATGCAGAGAGAGGAGTCTGAAGAAGAGGAGTCAGCGGAGGAAGGTGGCTTTGAGGAGGTGGAAGACCAAACACAGCAGGCGTCCCAGGGGGCTTGTTGTCACCTTTCGGGGACCCTTGGTGTTGTACGTGGCTGGGTGGAGGAAGAGACCTTCAATGACATCAGTGAGGACAAGGAACGGGACATGGCTAGCTTGGTATCCAACCTTGTGCAAATGGGGAGTTTGCGGTTGTGCAAATGGACTGTTTGCGGTTGTTTGCGGTGCGTTAAACGGGGAGTTTGGTCTGTCACTGTGAAGCGGGCGTAACCCTTACACTACCTGATCGATACAACATCATACCTGATGTTTTAAAGCACGTTATGCCAAACAATTTAGGATTCTTAGGAATGTTAGGTGATTTATGCCCTTTATGGATTAAAACCAGACTCTGCATCAACTATGTAATTTTCCATGGGAGTTTTGCCATGGATCCCCTTCCGGCATGCCACAGTCCAGGTGTTAGTCCCCTTGAAACAACTTTTCCATCACTATTGTGGCCAGAGAGTCCCTGTGGGTTTTAAAATTCGCCTGCCTATTGAAGTCTATGGCGGTTCGCCCGGTTCGCCCGTTCGCGAACAGTTGTGGAAGTTCGCGTTCGCCGTTCGCGAACCCAAATTTTTATGTTCGCGACATCACTAATCCCTATTTATATATATATATATATATATATATATATATATATATATATATATATATATATATATATATATATATATATATGAAATGTTTTTAAAAAAAGTGTGTATGAGTGTGAGTTTATTTTAATGGGGCAGTCTACTCCAAATGTTTTATTATTTAAAAAGATAGATAATACATTTATTACCCTTTGCCCAGTTTTGCATAACCAATACAGTTATATTAATACACTTTTTTACCTCTGTGATTACCTTGTATCTAAGCCTCTGCAGACTGCCCCCTTATCTCAGTGTTTTTGACACACTTGCAATTTAGCCAATCAGTGCTGACTCCTAGTTAACTCCACGGGAGTGAGCACAATGTTATCTATATTGCACACATGAACTAGTGCTGTCTAAGTGTGAAAATTTTTCAAAATGCACTGAGATAAGACTCGACCTTCAAGGACTTAAAAATTAGCATATGAGCCTACCTAATTTTGGCTTTCAACAAAGAATACCAAGAGAACAAAACACATTTGATGATAAAAGTTAATTGGAAAGTTGTTTAAAATTGCATGCCCTATCTGAGTCATAAAAGTCTAATTTTGACTTACCTGTCCCTTTAATGTATTTATATTGTGTAACGTTTTTGAACTCTTATACTTTACCCTAGGGCTCTAGGCTCGCTTATCCATTGGGACAAATTTTGTTTGTTGTTGCGCGCAACTGTTTCCATAAACGTGTAACTTGTGCACTAATTAAAGAGGTCATGATATTGCTTATCGCGTCCCCACTTTTAATCTAGCTAATAAGCAGGAATGTGATAGATTAGAAAGGGAAGAGGTAATTCCAGGATTCAATATTTTTCTCAAACAATATCCAATTTCTAAGGAAAGTGATATACAGTATTTTTTTTTTTTATTTATATATATATATATATATATATATATATATATATATATATATATATATATATACATAATCTCTTTGTTAAAAACAAGACAAATCTCTGACCTGGCCAGTACAGAGCCCCCATATAATTATCCTCTGCAGAGTTGTATTCATGCCTGGACACATCAAATGGTTATAAAACTACATTGCTTCACTTGAAATCGTGGAACAAGTTTAACTTCTGATGAAAAGACTCAAACTTTACATGAAAATATTTAGCTTAAGGGCTCAAACTGCTTTCAACTATTGATTTAATGGTTGCTAGAAATGATATATTAAAATAAAATGCCACTTAGTAAAGACATAGTCATGCACATGGGGTGTGCTGGGGCACTCCCC